>NW_017537612.1:734516-753234 GCF_001853355.1 Bactrocera latifrons | reverse complement strand
TATCAGATTTGGCAATAAAAAAATATTTTTTCGAAAATAATTTTTCAAATAACTTTTTGCTAAAAACATTACTTCGAGAATAAAACATCTTAACTCAAAATTTTTAAAAAATTACAATTTCATAATTGAATTTCCAAAGCTTGATGTCTAAAAAGCAACCATAAATTTAGATTTTCAAAATGTAAGTATTTCGAAAACTAATCAAAAAATATATTTCTTCATTAGTAACACTGTCAGCTATTTATTATAGCATATTTTCAGGCGAATTGATTGAAGTGCGTTGCATTATTCTGAATTTACGATGAATTTTAATTCCATCTTGCCACACGAAGTCTAAACGTATAAACCCATGTAATGTTTTTACAAGAAACGACACACAAAAGTATACAAGCAATCAAAAATAACTCTCCCACAAGAGTGAGTGTACACTCATCTGCGCTCGCACACGGTCGGCTGCACCCGAGTAATGATGCCCCACAAGTGAATGCTTGAGGTTATGTTTGCTTTGGCGCTTAGGTTCCACATGCAGCGTAATAATTTGCTGCTGCCACAGCGCCATACACATTCTACTGATGATGATGAGAGTGTAGTATTCTTCTATTTTTATAATATTTGCTGATTGACGCTTGTGTGTGTGTGTGTATTTTCGTTGTTGTTTCGCGTTGAGTCGTCGTACTGCTGCTCTTGCGCTAGGTTACCTCCCACTGGCGGCAGCGACGAGTACAAAGTGCAGATTCGCAAAATTTATCCGCTTCATATATGTGTTTATGGATGTGTGTACTTATGCGTGTACATATGTATTTCACAGCATTTAGTGCGTACTTAGTAAGACGCCAAAGACCACCACCTTGACGCACCACACCTTAGCGCAGCGGCTATGGGTCCATCGAGTGTTCCGTGGCGCCCGCACAGCATCCCAAGTGTCAACGTCTTCAAAGGCCTCCTGCTGCAGCCAACACTTTTACACTTTTCCGAAGCGGTTAATGCATTTCGCTACAATCGTCTTTGGCCAAAGTTTGTAGCGGACCAGCTCATGGCTCTCGCATAAAATTTCTTTGTAAGCGCTATCGACGAAGCTCCCACCCGCAACGCCTTCCATAAGAAGCATGCTTCCTTTTTGTTTATATTATTCGATTTATTTTTGTATGTTGTAAGTATGTATGTATGTGTATACTTGCGAGCATCGTGTGCCCTAGCGCTTATCGTTAATTGAGTTTCTAGAAATTCGCTGCGTTTGCTCTTGCCACATGGGATGGCGCCACTTGCCACGTACTAAAATTTGTATGCACTTAGCTATGGCGAAAATTTGGAATAATAAAAATAATAAATTGAAACTATCTGCTGCAAGCAGGAGGTCTTGCTGCAAGCTAATGTAGTAAATAAAGTGCAATAACACGGCATGGCGTGAGTCATAGAACTTAACGTGCAATAACTAATGACCTCTTTGGAGTAGCTTCCTCGATGCTGATATCAATTGAGAGTAAAGCAATTATTTTTCATGGGTCATGTCTTAGCTAACTTAATCCTGAAGAAAAGTATATATTAATGCTGAATTTTACTAAAATACCTTGGAAAATCAATGCTGTCTCATTCTCAACATTTGTAGAGCTGCCAGTGCAGTTCTTCACGTATAAACTTTTTGAGGTTTCGGTTCTTAGATAGATAGACTCGAAAATTAAGACTTTGCATTGCGACCTATGTTCTATTGTGCCCTTACCTATATCACATATGGTCACAAAGGTCTTGCATCCTGAACCCAAACAATTCCAGGAACCTGCTGGTCGCGACTGAGGTGATGTGATCCCTGTCCACGTAGTTGGAACTTAGCGCTTGAGTCGGTCCTTACTAACCATTTAATATTGTTGCACTGCTACATACAGTCCCTTGTGAAGCCAGAAATAAAACTCAGATCTTATAAGGTGCGAAGTGACTTGTAGCCAAAACAATTCTGCTTAGCGGTTATTTCTATTCGTACCAGCTTACCGTCCCAGGAGATATCCCTACCTTGTCTTCTTCCACATAGCTTCTGCAACTTCCCTCTGGTGAAATTTCCAAACTTTCCGCATGAACACCGATGGAGCAGTGACCAGTTAGAGCTCCTACAGTTAGAAGATGTCTAGCTTTAGATACACAACAGGTAGATTGAAGGTTGGGGAATGCACTGCCCTCTCTCCTGTTATACAAAACTTCATTTAACCCAGTCAAATCAAAAAGACTGCTTCTGGGTTATTGGTTGTAGTTGGTTCTCTCACCGGATTCAATTCCCCGATACTTCTGTGAGTATGTGCTCTGGCGTCTCAGCATTTTGTTCGCAAAAGCGACACTGATCCATGGAACGGAACCAAAACTGCAGATGACACCGCAGCCTACAGTGACCTGTATAAAATCCCACTAGCTGCCTTAATTTGTTTCGTGGAAGAGCAATTAGTTTGTTGAACCGTTTTGTATCGAACTCCAGCACCCCTTGCCAGTAGCCTTCCTTTTTCCGAGTCTCCTCTCGTAAAATGCTTACGGTCGTATCGGACTGGTTGTCCCAGCGTCTTTCACCACGATCTCTCAAAAGGATCTTGCGACAGCACAACAAGTCCAGTTCTGACCAAGCTCCTGTGAATACCATTTATCTAGGTATGCTGCCTTTTATTGCTAGCACGCTAGCTTTGCAGTTAACTGAGATTCTGCGGTAGCCTCCGAACCATACTAATCTTATCACAAAGTGACTCGGTGCCCTTGGTAGCGATCCTTGAAGCTTGCTTTAACACTACAGCGGAGTAATGTTTTAGAAGCCTGAATATGTTACGTTAAGCCAGAGACCGTCTCTTTAAAAATTCTAGTTTGACCGACTTCTTAATGAATTTAACCCGCCTGCTCCTCAAACAAATCATTCATACAAATCAAACAGAGAGCTACCATTCTTTTCGTAAGTAAAATATGCTTGCTGCTCTGATTTCATTTAAATTACCGTTTCATCTTTTTACGTTATTACCATATTTTACTCCATTGCTTGGTCTTCTCCTAGTTTTTATATTTTTTATTTCGCTTTCCCTTATCGAATTCTTCTGCCCACGACCTCAAGCTGCCATCTGTCCATATTGTTTATTTCACGGGCATTGCTCATTCAACCAAACCGATCAAACAATTGCTGTCTAGTATATAAAAGATAATCGCGTAATCTGACAGCTCTTGGTGAATAGTACGACCGTTTAAGTGAATATGAGTGTGTATTCATTTATACATTTATTCAACGGTTTTCTGCTTCAATTGATGTTAATTGAAATTAATTCGCCAATGCTTATGTTCTTGCATATGTATGTATTATACGTGTATTTGCATATAAGTATTTATGTATGTATGAGTGTATATGTAGACAATACTGCTCTCGTACTCGTACTTATCTATAGCGCATGACCTTCACTTCTTTTTTTGCTTTATTGCAATTTGCAGTTGTTATGGGTATATATTGTACATATATACATATCATATAAATACATGAATAAAAGTGTTGAATTAAGTGGCAACCCACAATATTTTCAGCTCTTGTCATATCTTAATCTAATCTAAGTTTGATGTCTATGCGGTTATAATTTATTGAACATTACTTCTGTTGATTTAAAAGTTTCGAACAAGTGGCAACCCTGTTCAGAAATTATTTCGAACTAAAATCGTTCATAAATCTTCTGCTTTCAATAACCATATTGTGGTGTTTCTCATTTTATAAACGTTTGCCTTTACAAGTTTTCGAAAAGGTGGCAACTTTCAAACATTTTATTCAACACATAGCAGTATTTTAGCCAATAAAATAACAATCTTACAAATTTTCTTGATTTGACATTTTTTTTAAAAAGTTGGCAATCTTTTAATTTTACATTGTTCTCAAGTTAGTGAATATACTTACTGCGAAAAAAAATGCTAATATTCGAAAATAATTAATTCCAATCTCAAATATAGATTATATTGCCACTGTTTCGAAATATTTATTTACATTTATCATAAAATTTTACCTTTCTTTCAAATTTTGAAACCAAATAAAGTGCATGAACACATCTTTTTCATACCCTCAGTAGAGAAGATTACATATTTACGAACGGATTGAAGGGTGAAACTGGAGCAGGAGCTGGTTTCTTCTGTTGTAATCCATGCACAGAAGCCAGCTTTAAATTAAATGATTTCAACAACTCAGTCTTTCAGGCTGAAATTTCGAGTATAATAGAAAGTGCCAAGTGGGCTTCTGCTCTAACCAGCAAGGATGTCCGTAGTGCCAACATAAAGTCTTATTGCGTAAGGTTATGCAATTCGGTTAATTTAATGTGAATACCTGGTCATACAGGAATAGAAAGAAATTAAAAAGCAGACGAGCTGTCCCACTCGTAGGTATCTAGCTGGAGGTACTAGATTATTCAGTCTCATCAAGGGTTATTTGAAGTAATGGCCCCACATCTCAGGTCTTGGAACACAAGCAACACAAGGCATACCATAAAGTTATTTTGGAGGTAGTGTTGATGATGGACAGAGCAAAAAGCTGCTACTACTAGGCAAAAACCGAGCTTAGTATCATTGTAGGAGTCATCACAGAGCACCTACACATACAATACCACCTTCAGAAAATGGGAAAAGTGCGTTCGGCGGGATCGGTAGATTCCGGAGGATGATGAGATGCTGCAATGTTATCTACGCGGATGCCCAGCCATCAGCCGAATGAGAAGAAACATATTCTACTCCTCCCAGTACGCCAACTTAAGATACATTGGGCTGCTGTGGTGGAAAATAATCAAGTTGTTTTTATCAAATCCACTGAGTTGTTGGATAAGGCTCAACTTGGTTAATATCCGGCAACACAATTGACTTAATGATATTCAAAGTGCGTTGCTCATTCGCCTGCCCGTTCAACCAACCGAAGTACATATAGCATATACTTCATACTGCTTAGAACTGATTGATTTATTGTAAATATTTCAAAGCCTTTCCCTTTTTTTCCAATACTAAAACCAAAAATGGATTTGAGTTGTGACCAATACGAAATATAATCTCACATAAATTCTTTAACGCATGCGCCATAACAACTCTTAAGCAATAAATTGCACTTATCAACTAGCAGTAATGAAAAAATTATGTGCAGTGAAACAATTTATAGTGCATCTATCTATGTATTTCAAATGCATTATTTGCTTATTAAATCAAGCGTGACAGTATTTATGGGACAATGTTTTTATTAAATATTTCATTAGAAACTGAATTTATAGTCAAACAAAAAAACAAAGTGTCAGCAGTTCAGACGCAGAAGTGAAGCATGCTGTGTCGAACTGTTGGGGCGTTACGCCACAGCTGCCTTGGGGACCCCCAGCAAGTGTTACTTGTACGCAACATGCCCTCGTATACTGTACTACTGTACATGTGCATACTTCTGTGTGTAATTATGCAAGTGCTTAGGCATGTTTCGAAAATCTCCGGGGACTTCTTAAATTACATGAAATTGATAAAAGACGAACGTTTTTGACAGCCAATGTGTGTGACATGGCTGCTGGTGTAGCATAATTGTACAGTGGTGGCTGTGAAAGTTGGTGCGTTGCGATATTTTGTATATCATTATCTAAAATGCATGACAACGTATCATAAAAAAATCGAAATTTTTTTTATTGCTTACGATTCACTACATCATGTTACATACATATGGCATAAAATATTCAGCATCCGCTGTCAGTTATAACCAATATATAACCAATCTGTAATCATATATAACCGATATATAACCATTTTATAACCAAAACTCAAATTTCAAAAAGAGTGCTTTCTACTAGAACACTTTTCTTCGCCTATAAACTTGTGTGTTACGTTATTCGGGTGATCGGTTGCAAGTATTTCTCATATAAAACTTTTTTTAATTTCATCCTTCATTATGTTTTTCAATTATTTCAAGTGTTTCAGTCGAATTTTACAACTTTTTTGTTGCAATTACCGACCATTTTTTCTCATGTAGCCTTAAAATAACATGAATAAACCTGTTCGTTTGCTATCTGAAATACAGGTAGAAGAAAGAGGAAAGAGACTCCAAAGCTACTCACTGGGGTCCTTTTCGGCGCAGTCGATTTTAACTGCATTTATTACTCGAGATTTGTGGAAATTTCTTTATTTTTAAGATCTCTCTTTGAAAGTATTATACCCTTTTATGCAAAGTAGCTTCCCTTCAGTCTACTTTTGGCAGCCATTATAAAAACTTTACATGTATTGCAAATTTTTCCACAGAAATAAAAACAACAATAAATTCACTTTTATTGTCATCGTTCTGTCTGCTCCATGTAAGGGAAAGAAGAATACATGTGTTCGTCTCGCCACTCTCTAAATGTCGATTATTTCCCGAACGTTTGATATAACTATTATCCGTAGCTCACCTTTTAATCCCTGAAAAAGTCAACCGAAGTCCATTTTATGCTCAAATGTACAAAATTTTTCATTGACTTACATCTTTTCTTCTTAAAAAGGGTTATCATGCACACCACTGTAGGCGCGTGCCAATGCAACTCGTCGAACTTAAACGTTTGTCTTTTAAGGAAGACCTCTAAGGACCTCAATCAGTAGCGTAATATCCGTACCACTTGAGCGTGTCTGCCTTAAATCGCCTGTACACGCCTAAACGTGTGTGCGGGGAAATTTCAAATGTGTGAAATTTGTTAAATCGATTAAATTTGTTGTTTGCGTGTTTCCAGCTGCGTTTGCTCAGGGCACAAGACATATCCTTATGAGTGTGCGCGCATGCGCTGAAGCATGTCGGCACGCAGGCGGCAACACTAGTGACAAAGGCAAGTGCTACTGTTGTGCGCATTGTTCTGAGCTGCATTTACCACAGATACTTAAATTATCTTTAGAAATTTTGCCTCTGTATGCATAATTAACATAACAGATGCGTTTAAGTGTTACCATAATGTATTTGCTGGTTTTTATATACACATGTAATATAATAAAGTAAAGGAAGTACTTATATGCTGACATTTATGTTTATATATATACATATGTACATACATATACATGTACTCAGTGGAATGCCACAAGTGCTCTTCGGGTCATTAGGGTTGCTTATAAATCAATAAAAAGTCGAAGATGGAAGTGCATACTGTGTGTAAGTTATTAAAATTGTTTATGTATTTGTTATTGTTTCGAATATTTGCTCCATATCTGTATGCTATATGATCGCAGTCAACTCGTCGTTGCATCTTCGCTGGAGCGATAAGGCTACTGAGTCAGACAAGATATAAAAATACTTTATTGCATTCAAAACCATCTGCGCTCTGTTTATTAATCTGAAACACAATTTCTCTCTATATTTATTTCATTTATAATTTTATACCCTGTTAAGTTGGTTATGGGCTTTGTAACACCAAGAATGAAATGTCGGAGAGTCTATGAAAAATATAATAATTTTTCTTTTTTAGAGATATCGTCCTGATATTTTGCACACATAATTTTCTATCTAAAAAACTGCTAATTTATCGAAATCGTTTATATCGGACCGTTATAGCATATAGCTTTCATATAAATTTAACGATCCGAATCAAGCTCTTTTATGGACAGTTGTTTTATTTCACGAGTTATCTTCACGAAATTTGACACCGATTATTGTCCGACGCAATGCTACATTCTCCAAACAAATTGTTCAGATCGGATCACTATAACATATAGCTGCCATACAAACTGTCTGATCAAAATTAAGTTCTTGTATTGAAAATATTTTTATTTCTCGAGATATCAGCACGAAACTCGGCATAAATTATGTTCCTAAAGAATGCTACAATCTCCGAACAAATTGTTCAGATCGGATCACTATAACATATAGCTGTAATACAAACTGAACGACCAAATTATGTCTTGTATGAACAACTTCTTTATTGCTAGAGATATCTTCACGAAATTTCACATGTATTATTGTCCAAGTAGATGCTATAATCTCCGCAAAAATCGTTTACATCGGACTACTATAACATATAGCTGTAATACAAACTGAACGACCCAGACTAAGGTCTTGCATCGGAAACTTTTTTATTTCACGAGATATCAGCACGAAACTCGGCATAGATTATGCTCCTAAATAATGCTAAAATCTCCGAACAAATTGTTCAGTTTGGATCACTATAGCATATAGCTGTCATACAAACTGAACGATAAAAATCAAGCTATACATATATTTCTATTCTTCTGTGCTTTAAGAAATGAACCTGTTTAGGGTATTATAGCCTCAGCTCCTTTTTTTCTTGTTTTTGTTTTATTTTTTTTTTTAATAATTTTTTTATATTTTCCATTTGTGCCGCCTTCTTTTCTCTTCATTTCTTTTATTGTGTAGTAAAAGTCGTTGTTTTGTTATTATTGTACATGTTTTCTCTATCTGTGCTGTTTTTGTTATTTTTGAATCATCCGCAACAACAAGTGGTAATTATCTGCTTTTAATTATCAGTTACATTCCTGCGGTCTGCCGAATAACAACGCCTTTATCAGTCAGCTGTCTTGACAGGTAGTTAGTTATACTTTTACAGTTATGTATTTGTACGTAACATTGAGCGTATCGTCTATTTTTTTTAGTTCCACAGATAACAGTTACCATCCACTTGATAGTTTCAGCTTATCGCCGAGTGCTGTTGACTTAAGTGGTTTTCATTGGCAGCTACTCTGCGTGTTTGTGTGTGTGTATGTGTAAATAATCAAAATCTTGCCCCAAAGCGCTAATCAAAATCTACTCACATATGCACACATTAATAAAAAATATACACTACAAATATTTTCCTAGCTTCCATATGCTCTAATAAACGAACGAATCGAGAGCTTTTTGAACATTGCTCGTGCATCTTCTGTCATTGTGCTCCTCAAGCTGTTTTTCTATTCCTCTAGTTATGCGGCTCTCTAGGTGCTATGCTCTATGCCTCTCGAAAGCACAAAGAATTCTTGGTCAACCCACATTTCGGTTCCACATGCTCAGCGCTTTACGTTCGGCAGTGCACCGCCCGCTTGTACTTATTAATGCAATACAACAACAACACAAACAACATATATAACTTTTTGTTGTTTTAGATTTCCGTTAATTTGTTGTTCAATATTCTGCAATATCAGCTGCAACAACAATAGCCACAACATCAAAAACAACAACAACCACTCGTAGTTGTTCGAAATGCAAAAAAACCGTGTATTGGCGCACATTATAGTGCATAAGTCACAACAACAACAACAATGCCGTGCAGTGCAGCGGCGGCATTGCCAGCATCAGCCCACCACTGAAAGCCCTCTTGCTGTACAAAAGACCGGCAGTCGGGGAGGCCATGGCAGGCAGACAGGCAATTCAATCCACAGCCAACAACAGCAACAATATGCCCATCACATCGTTTGACTTATTTTCTATGTACTTTGCTTTCGTGTGCGTCTGTTTCTATGCATGTGTGTGTGTGCTGCTACAATTTCCACGAGTCTGCTATGCACTCGGTCGCTGGCTCGGCTTCAGTCTCCTTGAGCTTGTGGAACTGTGAAAATGTGTGACGCGTGATTTTCCTCAAACGCGACTTTCCGTGCCGTTTTGACTGATATTATTAAATATCTCTTTTATTTTCAACATTTCGTTTGGTGTTTTTAAATAATTTCGATAATATTTTCTATTTATACTTACGTAAACTTTATGTGCGTGCAACTGTGTGCTTCCATAGTACAACTGTGAAATCGAAGAAATTACGGAAAATTGTCGGACAATGTTTATTAGTCTGGAATCCTTCGCAGTCAATGACGCAGTTGAAGCGTAAATCGAAGGAAATTGAAACTTCAGCAGCAGACGTTGTGAATTTCAGTGCTGCAGAGTGCATAAAAATAACTATATGACATATTTACATTAGAACAAATGTCAAAAAAAAATTTTTTTAATTTATATATGAAACAAGTGTAGACGTGAGGTGTTTCAAAAAATATGTGCTTTTAAATGCACATAAAGAAAAATATAAATAAAGAGCGCAAAAAAACGTCTGTATGTAAGAGAAACCTTTGACTTTGTGCCAATGTATTTTTTAAAGTAAATACAGTGTGACGTCGTTCTAAGTGTGCGTTTTGTGCATAATTGTTACATACTGTTAAAAAAATAAAAAATATATATATTTATATACATATATGTATATGTTACATTGTAAACGACTCGAACGACTATGACAATACTAAGCAGCTGAATAATTTAATTAGACAAAAAAAAAAAGTATTGGTTAGTGGTAAACCGCAGGTATACGCAATTACTAATTAAAGTTTGAAAATTATTTGTTATTGATTTTAATTTGAAGAAATTAAGAAAAAAAAAATCAAGCTTATTAAATTTCGTCACTTTAAAAAATACTTATGAGTTCTCTTCCACATTACGCCATCACCAAAGAACTGTATGAGAATTAACGTGTTGAATGAAATTCTATAAATTCACAAAAAAAAAAAAAAAATAGAACATGATCTACATTAGATCAGTATAAAATATAAAATATGTTATATGTACATCCAACCATATACTGCCTCACACGCCTGCCACTATCTAGCTTTTCATGGGAAAAGCTCCAAACAATATAAACATTTTTTGTAATGATATTCGCTGTAAAAAATTATTTTAGGCGCATTTTTGTTTATATTTCCACACAGGCTTTTGTCTGTCGATTTTCTACGTATCTTTCCACCCTTTTATATATTTTTTATGCGCTTACAATAATCTCCCTCCCCTTCTTTTAATTTTTTTACTCGAGAATTTAAATTCTTTTCGCCTTTACTATCTATTCATTTGAGTTTTTTTCTCCACTTGTTTGTGTTCGCTACTATTCGTTAATGATTTCTTCATTAGCGTCTATTAAGCAGTTGCTTTGCCATTGGCGCTCAGCGGTTCTCAGTCTTATGCAAGCATAAATTGCGTAAGTGTTTGTTACTTAAGTCTCGAAAATGCTTTTGTCAAATAGGTTAAATCCATTTTATGATTAGTTTAAGGTGTTTACTATGCTTCGAATTTATAATGCTGCGAAATACCATTTATTGTAGTTGCTTGTTTACGGAAATGAAAGTGCCAGGCATTTGCTTGTAGTGTGAAAATAAAGAAAATCTTCATGCGAAACATTTATATATTCTCATGTTAGTTGTTTCGTTGAATTCCTTACTAATTTGTTTGTGTTTTGATTAATAAATTAGCTATAAACAGATTTAAAAAACTAATATTCTAAAAAATTAATTGAAGTTTGATTAGAAATACGAAAAGACTTTTTCGACTACTCGAATCGAAATTTGAGAGAGTGAGAGCGACCGCTTTTCAAGTTATTTAGACATATTCTTTATCAAATCTCGTCATAACGGTTTAAAAAATTGTGCCTTAGATTACTTACATAGAACTTCATATCGTACTTTAAATTTCAGTTCCATAATATCTCAACAATAACAGTCATCTATCATGATCTATCCTCAATACCTGAGTTTCAATGGCTTAAACGAGTTGTTTAAACATAAAGATTATTTTTCTCATTGTTTAAAAAAATTGAGTGCACATTCAGTCGTTGTCAAAGGTGCAAAGCTAATAATAGCGTTGTTCAAAGTCCCAAAATTGCTTTTCGCTGCCAGCAAAGTACAAGTAATTAAGTATTTTAGTTTTCTTTTTTCCCTTTTACCTTACAGATATATAAAATTCCTTTGTTTCTTACTTTTTATAATGTGTTTTGTTTTCAAAAATCCAAAGTTTCCATCAAATACAATATACTAAAGTGTGATCGATTTCGAGATTCCCTACTTTTATAAAGAAAAACCGCAGAAACTTTAAATTTAAGGGGGGAATGTTTATGATCATTGAAAGAAATATTGACTGGTGATGTTTTTTCTGGATGAAATGCCAGCTCTTCGTCCCGAATACGGCAATTTTGTTTGTTTATATACTTATTGAGTCAGAAATGGCCCTCATCGCGAAAAAAAATTTAGCTCGAAAACGTTGAATCTTCTTGGAACTTTTCAAAAGCTCATAGAGCCAAGCGATGTCGCTAGGAAAGGTCTAGCGGCTTCAGTGAAAAGTATTTCTACTTGGATCACACATTTTGTCTATAATTTTGTATATAAAACACTAGTTTAGAGTAATTTTGTGACTTTGCTGTTAGAGGCTGTTTCTCGCTGATTATGGGTTGCTAATTTTTCCTTCAGATTTGTTAAATAGTGTAATCAACTTCTTTACATTCCCAAGAAACTTTTTTAAGGCTCTTACCTTTTAAAAAAATGTTTATTTGCTGTAAAATCTTTATACAATTAATAATCTTTGTTTGCTCTAAAATCCACAATTAATTTTTATTATTTATGTTTTTTTTTAAATATTTTTTCTTTTCCTTTTATTTTGAAGTTTTTTCTATTTTTTATTATTTTATTTGTATTTATTTATTTTTTTTTATTTTGTTCATATTTTTATTTTTTTTCTTTTATTAACATTTTGTACTTAATTTTTGGGACATTTAAAATTTTTTTTCATTCATAATACTTTTTTCGTAATTTCTGCCACTTACTCAAATTTACATAATTTAATTATCTGCCCCACCCTGTATCGTATTGACCTCATAGCCTTTTACTTTTGTCACTCCCAAATTAACTAAAACACAGTGTGATGAAAATACGAAGAAAAGCGCGAAAATGATTGCTTCCGCATTCAACGCTAGAACTATCGAGCTATCAGCGATCTTTTCTTTAGCAAATATTTGAAAAACAAATAGAACATGAAAACAGAAATAAGCAACATAAAAGCACACCACAGCGCATTCGAAACAAACATAGACGCATACCAACACCAAACCATAGCATTTCTATTGCACACCATTTGCTTTTCATCGCATTCATCAACGTTTCCCTTTAGTACTTCATGTTGTTTTATTTTAAATTTGTTTTTTTATTTTGTTACTGTTTAATGCGCTGTCGATACAATTGGTCAGCAAATGAATGGAATATTGAGAACTGAAGATTTGATAAGTAAGAAGAATCTGTATTCGAATCACATTAAACGAAGGCATAGTTCTGGGGTACAAGGTCCATTGAAAGACATATTGTATTAAGTTTGTAAGCGACAGTCAGTAGATTTACAGTGGGCTTGCAGGCAACAGTAAGTGTTCCGCAGAACATTTCTCTCCAAAACTTTTAACGTCGACTCATCAGATGTAGTCGTCGTCCATGCCGCTGTACCCTATAGCAGGACGAGAATAATGAGTGACTGATAGAGTTTGGTTTCTGTTCGTCGAGAGAGGACTTTACTTCTCAATTGCCTACTCAGTCCGAAGTAGTACCTGTTGGCAATAGTTATTCTGCGTTGGATTTCGAGGCAGACATTGTTGAAGCTGTTAGTATATGAGTGAAGCGACATTTTTGAACGTCGAGAGTGGGATGTGTTTCCCAATTGTCTGCCGATACCAAAGTAGCAATATCATATTTTCGAAAGTCCCTCTTAAGGTTCTAAAGTTGCAAGGTAATGCATTACCCTCTGAAAGTCATTATTTTTTGTTGATTTTTTCACCTAGTTAGCTGCTCGAAAAGCGCAAAAGTTCTAAAATGCGAAATGAAATTCAGTGCGAAAATATTCAAATTATGCGTTTCCAGGCAACATTTTACTATGCTTGGGGGAATAAATATATTACATACGTGCAAAGTTGGTCATAAAAATGTTGCCATAATGCTCATGCCCATTTTTTACGAGTATGCTTGCTATTTGAAAAATCAGTCAGTGGCAGCTACAGCCGCAAACCACCGTTAATGGCAGGCAATGTACAGCATTTTTGCTGCAACAAATTGCCGGCGGCAATTAGAGGTGGGAAATTAGGCGATGCAACGAGCGTAGCGCATGCACTCACACACATAAATATGTACAAATGTATGCTCTTGTTTGCTGCTTGCGGTTGTGCATTTACATGCCTATTTACGTGTGTATTTTGCTCGCATCTTCACGTAGTCTTCGCAATTTTCTAAACATTTCAAAACATTGCTATTTTTATAAAATGCGGCAACATGCAACTTTTGGCGCGCAACTCCAACGTTGCATACGCTTTATGCACTATGCATACTCACACACATACACACATGCAATAAGCAGCTCCGAAATGCAATTTTATGCGCCTACATAAACATTTGCGTTGCGTATTTGCTATTTTTAAAGCTTTTTACACAGAAACTACTTTTCTTTTTACAAATAAGTGTATTTGTGTGCGTGTATGTGTGTGTGTGTGTGTTTATTTTGCTATTCAGTATTTTCCATTTCACTTTATCTATATTTGTATATTTGTACGTTGGCTTTCGCGCGCGATTTTTACTGCATTTTCTTATGGCTGTGGACACATGTTGGCTGCATTTTACCGTTAAAACTTGTGAAAGAGTCAAAACTAAACAAACGCGCCTAGAAATTGCAATAACTAAAAACTCAAATATAAAATAAGCTGCTATAAGTGAAAAAGCAACAACAATGCTATTGTAGTCGTGCTATTTACAACCACTGCGACAAAACCAACAAAAAGTACTACATAAAAACACATGTCAATAATATAGGCCAACTCGGCTGAAGTGCATTGAACTGCACAGCACTGTACTTCGATGTTAGGTGGTATGCCAATACCATATACATTTTTATACATAAATAAATACATAAATATATTTTAATACTTATGTCGAATAAGAACACAGGTGAAAGGTTTGGGAGGAGATATATGAAGGCTTTATTTAACTTTAATAACGGTAATTCGTTTACTTTTGCGAAAATGTTATCTTCTCCAGTTTGCATTAGCCTTAGATTTTCATAAATGAAATCTTTGCATCTTCCGTAAGATTGAAGGCTTTCATAAATGAAAGCTTGAAATATGAAAATATTTTTTAATCCTTATATCCAATAAGGGCGGGGAGAAAGGTTGAGGAGGCGATGTATGAAAGCTTTATTCAATTTTAATACTTTATTTGAGTGATATAACGGTAATTTGTTTACTTTTAAGAAAACTTAATATTCTGCAGTTTCCATAAGCTTCAGAGCTTTCATAAATGAATGACTTTAATATTTTATTTGACTGTTATAACTGTAATTCGTTTAGTTGTTAGAAAGTATTATCTTCTGCAGTTTGCATAAGCTTCCGAGCTGTCATTAATGAAAACTTTGTAGCTTCTCTATTCTTTAAAGCTTTCATAAGTAAAAACTTTGCAGCTTCCTTAAGCTTTAGAGCTTTCATAAATGAAAGCTTGAATAATTTCACACTGTATGCAATTGTATTAATTTTTAGACATATTTATGCCTAAAGTGAAAATTAAGATTTAATTACGATATTGTATGAAAAATGGCAGACGCTAGAGCTTTAGGTAATCTATTTAATCGGTTTTTTTGCAAGCTTTCACTATAATTATGTTGTTCTTTTCTTGCTCGCTCTGCGTTCAGCTATAGTTTTTACACTATTCCATAACTGCAAAAAATTTCACAGATAAAGAACTACTTTGGAGTTGAGCTTTTATTGTAAGAATGACATTTTTCTGTTAAAATTATCTTGGGAAAAAAAGACGATCATATCTAGAAGCGGCTACGATCAAAAGAAAGTCTTTGAACTACAACATAAGTATGAAAAACCCGAAAGAGCTTTTAATGCCTTATCCGCTTCTAGTTTTTATCGATTCTTTGATGAAAATAATTTTTTGGTGCTGAATAGTTAAGGTTGTCCTTTGTCAAGAATCTTACTTATTGGACTATCGTCATTAATGTAACATCTCATGAAATCCAAAAAAAAGCACAGTTGGTTCGAGAGCGTTTTCTCGCTTTTTTGCGCTTAACATTTAGTCAACAATTTTTGTAATATAACCAAGAAATATATAATTTCTAACCGAATTTTACTAAATTTCATCATTATCGTCACCAAACAAAATATTCAGCGTAACGAGTTGAGTCGATTTCGTCATATCGCTCTGTCTGTTTGCGTCTCTGTATATATGGGAACCAGACCCTGAGTTTTTGAGATATCGATCTGAAGTTGTGTACACGTCTTCTTATTCCCAAGAAGCACCACTTTTGACAGATTTGCCGATATCGGATCCCTATAGTATAAACTAAGTGATCAAAATTACGTTCTGGTATGGAAAACTTTTTTATTTCACCAGATATCTTAAAGATATTTAGCATGAGGTATTGTCCAAGGCAATGCTGCATTCTCCCAACATATAGTGCAGATCGAAGCACTCTATCATATAGCTGCCCTATAAACTGACTAATCAAAATTAAGTTCTGGTATGGAAAACTTTTTTATTTAACAAGCTATCTTCACGAAATTTTATATACATTATTGTTTGTGGTAACATTGCAATCTACGAACAAATCGTTCGGATCGGAGCAATATAACATATAGCTGCCATACAAGATTTTCGCTCAGAATCAAGTTCTTGTACGGCAACTTTTTAAATTTTAAAGAGGAGTATATTTTCCACGTAAACCAAGTGAACGTCTTTTCTTATTTTTAAACCACTTTCCTCCAACCTTAGCATCGCTGCTTCTAATCCGAAACATATGCACTTACATATGTCACTCCCCTTCAACTCGAAATGCGTGTCATCAATCAGAAAGTAATACTAACTGACTTTTTTGTTTGCTTGCCGCGTTTGAAGTTTACACATCATATCATATACAATTTCACAGAATAAATATGTACCTAATCTTTCTTCTAACCGGTTCTTTGGAAATTTTAAAGCCCTGCATACTGATAATTCAAGTAGTCATCATCATTACATATTTCTCATTGAAAGCATTTCCTTAATTCTTGACTCATCATTTCTACTGTCAATTCCACCGACGACTGTCTATGAAAGGGGCTGCGTGCCGTTCGACATCATTTCATAAACGCATGCTTCGTGAGTTTGGGCGCGTGTGCATGCTTAACTGCAATTCTGTGCTGCGATAAGGTCCACTTGAGCGGCGGCGAGCGAGTAAAAACGGTAATGACATAACCAATAATGCACTCAAGCATACATATATGTATGTTTGACTGTATATATATGTGCGTATCTATGCAGTTAGGTTGGCATGTAAATGGTGGCCGCTCAGCGGTGTCTTCACTTTCTGTTGCTGTAGCTGTAGCATAAAAATCGACTTCATTGAAAAGTTCAAATGTGATTGAACTTCACTATTTTCAAGTGAATTTCTGCGTGTCTGGGTGTGTGCTGTTGCATTGCGTGTACTTTACTTGTATTTGTTGTTGCTATTATTTGCGCTTAATTGCCATCATTTGCATGCGTTTGCAGCAGACAAGCCTGCACCAAGCAGCATCCTACGGCGCGTTGGCATCGATCGGCTTTAGTTACCTAGCTGGCTGGCCCTACATGCTGTGGCATGTAACTAGCATGCAAATGCAACTGCAATTACAATAACAATACGTCCAGCAACAGCAGCATCGCTTTAGCGCTGATCTCATCGCTGCTGTTGTCGTTGTTGTTACTGCTGCTGCTGCTCTTTCAGTTTATGCTGAGCAATTTGCCTTGCAGTTGGTTTCACTCACTTGTTTATTTATCTAGTTGTTGTTGTTGCCCACAGTTGGCAAGGTGCAAAATGCCAAATGCCATCAGCGTTGCGTACACAGCCCACTTGCATGAAGCAATTCATACACGACGCTAAGTGCTGATTATTGTAATTTGCTGATGATTTTCCCAAACGCTTTAAATGTGGCGTGAATTCGCATACAACAACACGCCATAGAACTGCAAATGCTTGCATTTATTTATATATGCGTGCAGATGCTCTCCCCTGCCTCCGCTAAGCACTCTTCACTAATTTTCGTTCACCTTCGGCGTTAGCACACACTGCGTATACGCAACCTGTCGTTCTGCTGCTGTGCTTGTGGCAAGTTAATGGCGGCAACAGCACTGCGGTAACTGCAATTTGTCACGTCTTGCTTTGTATGTTTTGTGCATTTCAGCACAGCATCAATATCTCCTCGATTTCGCTGCGCTTGTTTTCCTGCATTTCATTGCCGTTTTTCATGCGTTGCGTGCGTGCTGTGTGCGTGTTGCTCCTCATTGTGCTCGCACTAATATTCTTCAGTGCTGTATTTTTATTTTACGCCATCTTGTGTGTGGTTCTCGTTCTTATTAGCTGCAATTCAAGTAGTCTACAAATAAATTTATGCATACACACATTCATATAGATTATTAGTAAGCCCGTTTGTTTATGTTTGTGTTCTTATAATTTAATGTTTTTTGTATTTCTTGTTAATAGTTTTATTGCATTTTGCCATACAAGCAATCTGAGGTACATACGCACATGCTGCCTGGTTTGCGCTTTGATCATGAGTATTTGCTGTGTTCGCCTTTCTAAGCGAGTGCACGCAAAGAAGTCCAGTTACAACTACAATTTTTTATACCTTTACATATATATTATGTATTCACTTATGTGTTTATATGTTTGTTGCAAGCAGGCACTTTAGCTGTCATTGCGGCAGCGTTTTTGCATACAAACTTGCATTTATAAAGTGTGATGTTGCACAGCTATCCCTAGAGATATGAATGAGCTCGCATTCTTATGCGTGAGCATTTCGCTTATTGATCGCTGCTTCTGAGTTGTGGGGCCAATAGCAGTGAGAATATATTTTTTTTTTAATTTTTGGTATTTTTGTGGAGTTTTTAAATTTTATTTATTTAGTGCTTATACTTATTTTAGCTAATTTTTTTTATACTTAGTCTTTAAACCTTTAATTGTTTTTTGTTAATTTTTATTAAAATTGTTTAA
>NW_017537612.1:725149-733116 GCF_001853355.1 Bactrocera latifrons | reverse complement strand
AATATTTTTTTAAATTTTTAAAATTTTTTTTTTTCTCTTGAAAGTATTGATAATTTTGCGTTGCGTTGTAGTGTTTTATTCCTTATTTTCATTCAGCAGTTTGCTGTAATAATGTTTCCCATTTAAATTCTCTTCCATCGTGTATAAAACCCGCTGCGCATACTGTTGCACAGATTCTTCACGCTTTGTCGAACATGAATGCCAATATCAATATATTTCTATGTACTTAATCTGCTGGTTGCTCATAAAGGGAAATATATGATTACTATTGTTGTTGTTATTGTACTCATTGCTTGAGTAATTCTCAAGTATTGCTTGTGATGTATTTTAGTTTACTTTGATCAAAGTTGTAGGTCTTCCTATTTTCTATTTGAAATTGTTTAGTAATTCTAGTTGTTTTCACTTCGCCAGATCTTTGTAGAGCGGCGAATCGAACAAATAACTGGTATAAATGCAATAAACTGGCATAAATATTTGGAAATGAGATAATAAGCGGTTATACATTTTACTGAGTTATGCAAATAGTATATTTTACTGAAGATCAAAAAATCAAATATTGGCCTTCACTTGAACAAAAAGCTTCCAATCGAAAGTATTCAGCTCAAGTCACAGCGCTAATATTAGTTGCAAGAGTTCTAAATATACAAGTATTTAGTAAATTTAAATTTTTTCCTCACTTTCACCTCCTCTCGCCCCTTACTTTTGCTATTTACGAGTACAATAAGCCCACCTGCATGCCTTTCGCATGACATATTCTTATGTGAAATTGTTTTTATTGTCACTTAACTTAAAATTAGCTGCAAAAAAATTTCATAATCAACTTAATTTTTGCAAAGCCAGCCACAGCCATCTACCTACAACCCAAACACAGGCCGCTGCTACAGAGCAAAATATTGGCCGGTTGCCATCTATTCCCCGGGCGGCGCAGCGAAGGTGGCGAAAGATTGCAAAAAGTTGCGCAAATAATCAGCAGCTTCGCCTCGCTTACCTTTCCAGTTGCACGTTCGACCAAACTTTTCCATTTATACACGAATGAACACACATACTCGCGAACACAGAGACAAAGAACGCAACCACATACTATACATGCTTGGTTGGCGGCAGTGTGACGGCCATTTTGTTTTCTGTAGATGCAACAAAAAAAAGTGTTAAGGCAAATTGTAGAATAAATATAAAATAGAGCAGGGAGAAAGACTGTAAAAGGCAAGGCGTATTGAAATAATGTAGAAATTGTGAAGTGAAGCAGGACTTGTGCAATGTTTTGCAAATAAATTGCGAGACGCGCTGACACGCGGACGCTGCGCCATGACGGCGTCGCTGTCGCTGCACGCTGGAACGAAGCTTGAAATGTAGACAGGCAAATAGCACTTATACATACATACACATAAATGTATATATAGATAGATACACAGTTGAATAGTAAGTTGAGTGACAGCAGGTCCTTTGCCAGGACGACCCATTCGCACTGCATCATTCAGCACTCGAACAATGCGTCAAAAGTTGCACAAGCTTGGAGCCAGTCACCGCACACACATACACTAGATACACTAGCGGGCGGGTGGCAGCTGGGTTGAATAAAAAGCAGAATCTGCAGCCTGCATTGTAGACACGTTGGCGCTGCGCGTGCTCTTGCTGAGGCGGCGTGGTGCTGCTAGGCGCGCTTAGAGATTGAATTGCTCTAGCGGATGTTGTAGTTGTTGTGGAGTTCGTTGTAAATTCATAGCAAGTCAAAAGGAAGCTAGTTAAAAGCCGTTACTGATGGCAAATAGCAATGGGAGGAGGGAGCAGTTGCAAGTGCGTAGCTTGGTTGGCATGTGGCAGACAGTGAATTTGATTTGTGTGCAGTTGGGACTTTCGCTTTCGCACACAAACACACACACACTGCTATTGTGTTGCACGCTCAATGGCGCCAGCTCACGCGGCTACAAGTATGAGCTTTTGCTTTGTCGGAGTTTTTGCTGCATTGTGTTGTTGTAGTTTGAGCCGCATTGTCCCTTGCGTGCTAACTGGTTTGTTAGCGAAGCAGTGAGGCGTTCACATCAGTCGTACCAGGAAATGACAAAATAAGGAATGTCTTACACGTCATTCTCAAGTTTGCTGGCTTTGTTTGTTTGCCGCTGAGTGTAACGGTTATAATGTGTACATATGCATGTGTGCTTTAGTTGGCACATGATTCACACTTTTGTTGTGTGGTGTCGCAAGTTAAAGGTTCTGCACTTTCTTGGCGTGGCAAATATCTTGCACAAACTTAAAGCGAAAGGGGGTGTATTTATTGCTTGACATATTTGTTGCAAAATTATTTTCGGCCAATATGAATCATACCGAATTGTTTATGTTCACAAACATTTTTTTTTTATGTGTTCTATAGTATATCGTCACCTAAAACGCAAAATAACGTAACATAACTTTTCATAAGTCTACAGGGGAAGGATAACGTTAGAATATAAACCACTCAAATTGAAACAAAATTTGAGTTTTGGTTATAAAGTGGTTATATATTAGTTAGCATACTCACATCCTTTGGATATGAAACTGGTTATTATAACTTATAGCAATTTTCAGTTTTTTTTTTTTGATAATATGTACATTGTCGTACATTTCAGGTGACGATATATTTATATATGCATGTATTTGAGTTTTGGTTATAAAGTGGTTATCTACTGGTTATCATACTCCTATCTTTTGGTTATAAAACGGTTATATATTGGTTATTAGGTCTGACAGCGATTTTCCATATTTTTATTTTGATGATACATTGTCTTGCTCTTTAAGTGACGATATATTTATGTATGAGTATAAAGCAGCCCCACATTATTTTCTGAAAAATTTAATAAAAACTGCAAAGCAAATAGTTTCTTATTTGCCTGAAAATCAGCAACTAAAGACCTTCAAATTCGCTTAGAAAATAAATTTTCACAATTATTTCTTGCAAAATCTGCTCTTTACTAGCATGAAAGCTATAAAAAAATCCACCTTTGCATCTGCAAGTACCGCTGTCGAAATTATTTTGCGAAATAAATATTATATGCACTTAATTAAGTAAATAGCATACTTTTTTGCATTTCTCTTGCACGTCTGCTTTCATTATTTTCTATTTGAAGGTTCTTCATGCCGTTATACCGCTTGTGACGCATATGACTTGCACACATCACACTCATGATCTCACTTATCAAAAATTTTCGCCGACATTTTAAAAATATATATTTGGTTGTTCTTTTTTTTTGCACACTGCACGTGCGTGTGGGTGTGTAGACGACTTGTGGCTTTCTTTTATCGTGCGAATTCAAAGTGTTTGTCAGTGTGTGCATCTGTATGTATATTTTGTGCAAATAATTTGAGCGTTAGGGCAGATAATTATTACTAAAAGTGAATTGCTGTTGTTTGCAGTTATAGATTTTTGCAAATATAATCAATATTAATTCAAAATTACCTCATAAAGTCGATCGGCATATTTTCTATTAAATTCAGCATAATTATTTGAACGGCTTTGAACGAGACTTCTGTGAGTTCAGAATATCCATTAAGAATATTCATAAAGCTACATAAATCGTAAAATCGTAAAAATGTATCGGTGTCTCTATCTCTAACCGCTATTTCTATCGCTTTCTATCTCTCTACTGCTCTTAATCTCTATCTACCTATAGTTTTCTATGCTATATCTTTTTATTTTTCAAATATTTGTCATATGGTCAGCTTGTTCTGGCATGTTCTAAATTACTTTTAAATTATTGTAAAAATCCAATATGTAAGATCGCTATTTTCTCGGTGTATCTTGCTGTGTCTATACCTTTCTTTTTTTAGTTTTCTATCTTTCTCTCTCTCTATCTGTGAAATTATTATAGAGTATAATGTATCTATTGCTCTCACTTTATCTCTATCTCTTTCTCTCGCAATGCGCCATGCCAAGCTACTACTGGGAGGTTATAACATGGCAAGGTTTAGAGATATGTATGTCTACCCTCTTCCGAGAAAAATTCCGTCTCCTTGTCGCGCTCTATACAGGGCATTGCAGTTTTTAGAAGCACTTGTCTAACATATCCATAGTCTCTTGTTTAAAATGCCTGTTTTGGGATATAGAACTGGAAACTCTAGAACACCTGTTTTTGTATTTTCTATCAATTTGTAGGAGGCTCAAGATCCTAAAATCCATTTACGTGAACAGGGATCACATCACTTGAGTCGCGCGCAGGAAGCTCTTGGAATTATTCAGAGTGCTGGACCTTTGTGACCAAATGTGATTTAGGAGAGGGCACAATAGATCATAAGTCGCAGTGCTAAACCTCTATTATTTTCTATCTATCTAACCCTCTCTCTCTTTCTCTCTTTCTTTCCCCTCCTCTCTTCGTCTCTATTCCTCTCTCTCTATTTATCCATTCTTCTTAGATTGAACAGCAAAAATTTGTAAACATGTGATTCATAACCACCACTTTATGTCGCGATCCCGAAATCAGATCTTCGACCATAATTTTTATTGGCCTTAGGCTTTTCATACCCTATATATAGTACGTTAAGTGTGCCAAGAAGTTGTTGATTTTAGTTTCGTAGATGTAAAACAGCTGTTTTACTCCATAAATTCGTTAATACATGCACATTTTTCCATGTTGAAGAGCGTTCTCACCATATCACAGCTTTGTCATCGATTATATTTGCCAGGTCTAAGCTGCTTCACCTTTTTATAACTCGTTCTAATTTCATTAGCAAATAAAATTGCTTCTTCGCGTTGTATCGCTGACGCTAGGACAAGCTTGTGGAACACTAATTTACATAAATAATAAGTATATTTGCCATAAAATTGTACGGTAACTGTACTGCTTGTGCTTGCAACACCTGCAATGACGCTTGACTCGCCTGCAAATATGCTAATTAAAGCTCGCCTGGCATTTTCCTGCTATAACTAGGATTGTCACTATCGAGTGGCTCGACACTAAATTTATAGTCATTCAAAGTGTTTACAACAAAAATGTGCATAAATTTCGCATAGCTGGCAAGCGGCTGTCTCGAAGCGGTATGTATTCTGACTAAGCCATGAGCTGGGAAGGACTTCCGCGCACGATTTATAGCGTTGCGGCAACTTCTAAAGTGAATTATTGTTGTGGCATAACACCTTGTCAGACATGTCATGGTGTGTGTATGTGTGTGCCACAGATGCAACGGTGTGCGTGTTGTTGTGTTTGTTTTTGTAATTGCAAATCGCTTTGCTTCCTTGAATTGTTTAGCCTCAATTTACTTTCGTTTAAGGGCCACCGAAAGCGCTGCTGCACTCTCTAGCCCAGTTTCGTAACTGTACTTTTTGCTTGCTCCTTTTTTGTTGTGTGCTTTAGTAAATATTAAAGTCAATTCGAGTGCACCAAATAGCTTGGCGCGTTCTCATTTGCATGCATGCAACGGCAGGCAATTGTGGCATACAGCCGCTAGCTGACTGCCTTGTTGCAAGAAGGCCATAAATTTCCAAAAACTGAAAAAAAAATCAAATTGGAAAACAAAAATGGCTGCGGCACATGCTGCTGCTTGGCTATAAGAATTTACAAATTTTCACCAAATATTCCTTTGGCGGCCAACTCGTAACCCGTGCGCGCGTGTATAATGCAGTAGTGGTGCAACAAACGGTGGCATGAGGTCCGCGTGCGCTATATTACATGCAACGGCAACACATTTAATTTTAGATTTTTATCGAAGCGCAGAGCAAACAAGTCGAAATTGTAGAATACAAGAACATATTTTTTTCCATTTTTTTTTTTAATTTTTTTTTAATTTTTTTTTTTTTGAAATATATTACTGCAACAAAGAAAGTCGAAATTGTTCCAGTCGGAGTCATATATTGCAACAACAAAAAAGTTGAAAACAAGAAAATATTTTTTTTTAAAGATTTTTTCGAAACAACAACAACTGCAACAAAGAAGTACAAAACAGGAAAATATTTTTTAAATTTTTTTTTAAGTTTTTTTTTTTCGAAATTGTTCTAGTCGGAGTCATATATTGCAACAAAAAAAAAGTAGAAAAGGAAATATTTTTTTGTAATTTTTTTAAATTTTTTTTTGAAATTTGTTTTAAACTTTTTTTAAAATTTTTTTTTTGTGGGCGTTGTATGTTGAAGAGAACTCATAAATTTTGGTGTTAGCACGAAAAAGTAATACAAATACAAATAGCTTCGAAAAATCAACATTTTTGGTTTGTTCTATAAATTTCGGTTTTACAGCGTGGCAAATCAAGTTTCGGAGCCAACTATAAGCATATTTATATATAGACATACATAACTGTATATATTGACTACAAAAATAATTAAACAACTAAAATAAACTTGAAAATCCAATGAGTGACGCAGCAACAGTGTAAAGTGTAACCTCAAATCAGCGGAAAAATTTTATTAAACATTCGAAAATAAATCGAATAAAGATTTTGGAGACAGACGGCGTAGCGCTGGAGTTAATTATTGACGCATAGAAACTGCAGGCTGACGTCAGAGCAGCAGCGCTAACAGCGTGGCAGCTAAAAATACAAACACAAGTAGCTGCTACGCGTGGAAGAGGGCTGTGGCAAGCCAACGCGAGCAAGTGAATTCGGCGCACAACAACGCGTTGGTCGGCAAGCGAGCGCGCAGTGCCGCGAGTGAGCACATTAAAATTAAAAATAAAGACTAGAACATATAAAAGTAAAAAACAAATAAAAAAAAAATTTTAAATTAAAAAAAAAAAATATCAAAATTGTATGTGAGAAGCAAAGCGGCAGTAATAACAAATAATAACAACAAAAATATTAAGTGCTGAAAAACATTTCCATCGCCATACGTGCGTGCCGCCACTGGCATGCCACATTGTTGCACAGCAACATCACGCTACAAACATTAAAATTGAAAGCGAAATTTCCGCAACATTTCACAACAACACAACAACGCCAATGTTGTTGCTAATGTGAAGACACTCGCGCCTTACTCGATCGATGTTGTTAACGTTCTTCAGCTTCCTCATGCGATTCGTAGACATTTCCAAATTGCACAGCGACCGCTGCAATTGCACGAACGGCGCCGACGATTGCCAAAACAAGGTGAAATGTTGGCAACAAGCCGCCGACGCAGCAGCGGCCGCTGCCGCACACAAAGCCAACGTGGCCAACTCAAACAGCAGCAGCACAAGCAGCGGCTGCGACAGCAACGCCTCTTCGGCGTCGGCTGGCAGCTCCACCAAAGAGAATTACTATGCGTTGAATATGCCGCCACAGCAGCGGCGTCAGCAACAGCGCCAACAGCAACAGCAGCTGCATCGGCAGGCGGCGCAACATCAGACCATAACACCGCAGCAGCTCGAGCAGATACGCTATTACCAACAAATGCAACAGCAACAATTGCAGATATTGCAACAACAATTGCTGCAGCGTCGTCTGCTGCAGCAGCATTTGCGCGAACAGGGCGTGGATGTGGGTGTGCGGGCACCTAACCCAAGTGTGGCGAAAAACGGGGACGGCAGCAGCGTCGTCGCCGCTTCACCACTGCGTTTGAGCAGCGCAAATAAGTCCGCGGCGCTGACCTGCAATCAGCAGTATTTGATAGAGCAGCGTTTGCAGCAACAGCAGCAGCAACAGCAGCAGCAACAACAACAACTGCCGTCGCCACAATGGTTGCGCAACAATCACAAGTACAATTTCAATAATCAGCACAACAACAACAATATGCTATACAACAACAATGACATAATTAACAATAATGATGATTTCGCTGTGCTCCTCAGTGACATTGGCGTGGGACAACAAAAAGGTTTGCCATAATATTTGTGTGTTTGTATGTGCTTGTATGAGTGATAAAGTTCCCACCACCCCATAACATACCGTTATGTTGTGTATGTGTAATTAACTTATTTCATTTTGCATCAGTCTAAAATCTGTGCCAAAAATTTGGGTTTTAAATTTTTTCGAGTTTTGCTTGCTGCGCGATAAATGGTGGTTCGTTATTATGAAGTATAGACAAAAAAAAAAAA
>NW_017537612.1:714307-722634 GCF_001853355.1 Bactrocera latifrons | reverse complement strand
AAAATATAATTTTTTTAATTATTTTGTCGCCTACCTTGTCTTCGCTTTCTCTTTTCGATACTCATATGAATCTTTTGTGTGCTTTAATTGCATCAAGCTTCGTTTTCAAATGAGCAATGTGCTCGTATTATCTGTCTATAGATAAATTGCAGTAAATTGAATGAATTTCAGCCGATTGTTGTTGCCATTTTGTGTGGATTTTTCCACATTTGCAAGTGCATCTGGCTTTGCGAAATTCTCAAGATGTCTGCTTGTTATTCATTCTCTCATAACTTGCGTTTATTAATAGCTGTACTTGATTCCTTTGATTACTGAGCGCACGCCACCGGAGCTCTCAATTATCAACTCGCCTAAAGTAGCAGGCTTAAGTCGATATACGTTAATGTGTATAATTTTTCTTATTTTTTACCAATTTATTCGAGTTTCGTTGATAAGTTTAACCGAAGCAAAGTAATGGCATCGTAAAAATTGATATCAATACATTGTGAAAAAATATTTGCCCCGATTTCTTACTAAAAATCAACATGCTTGCCTTAGCTTAAGTTGACTTAAGCTACTTTTGTTGCATACCATTGTCACAATTATATTTTTAGCTTTTAATTTTAGGATTGTGACTTTTTAATGAACTTTAGATTTATAGTACATATTTACACACATGTTTTTGTGAATATTACTTTACATTCCAAATATTTCCATTATTTATTCTAGAGCGTGCCAAGTAAAAGTGTTTACTATTCTAGTGTGAAGGTAAACACAAACAAATCTTGTTGTTTTGCTAAAAAGTACAAACTCAGAATTTATGGTTAATTAAATTTATAACTGGAAATATGCTCTTCATAATATTTACATATATAAATTCTTGTACATTTTTATTTGCGCAACAATGTGTGCTGCAGATGTTCAGTTTTGGAGATAGCCATAAGAAGCGGTTAAGTTTTGCTTGCCTTTAACTTGAAGTAATTATTTTCGTTTGACATTTGTGCGAGATAATAAAAAGATATCTCAACTGTTGTGCAAATGAAGCCTGTCATGTCACCCTTGAACGCAGTGCTTTGAGTTGTAACTGTTATGTACTTCGCACGTTTTCCACAAAGTCCCCTATATTTGACAATATATACATATGTATATGCATTTACCCGAATCGGTATATAATATATATAATATATACAAGTACGAGTATATACATATTTATCAAACTTTTCAGCTTAATTTTGTTAAGCATACTTTATATGCACTTATACTCAAGAACCACTCAACTTGAGTTACCTTAGATCTCATATCAAGAACTTACCTCTCACTTCTCAAATGCCTAACATCGCTTCTCCACTGTTTTTCAACTAGAGAATCATATCTTTTTTAATATGAAAAATATTCAAGTTGAGCATAAATTTGAAATTTTAAAGCTGTACTATATATTGTGACCAAAAAATACCCGAAAATTGTAAATAAAACGCAAAAATGTAATAATTATTCATGAATATTTATCGTCTTCAAAGTAATCCCCACCAAATGTAATATACGATTTTCCAGTCCTCGAAACACTTTTCAAAGCACTTTTTGATATGGCCTTCAGCTCCTTCAGCGAATTTTGCATTATCTCTTCGACCGACTGAAACGGCTTCCATCAAACGCCAAAAAAAAAAAAAAAAATCCCACACAGCCAAGTCTGGTGAATACAAGTGTGGCTCGATGCGATATTGCATTATCATCGTGTAAAATCCACGATTTGTTCTTCCACAATTTCAGCTATTTTCGACGGATGTTCTTACGCAAACGCCTTAATACGGTCAAATAGAACTCCTTGTTGACTGTCTATCCCTCCGGTATAAAATCATGATGCACCAACCACGAATATCGAAAAAACCAATCAGCATCACCTTGGTTTTTGTGAGTGGCTTTGATGGTGTTTTTGAGTTTCGGCTCGTTTTTTTTTCCTTTCATTCCGATGATTGTTGACTTGTTTACATGTTACACTCATAAACCCATGTCTCATCGACAGTTATAATACTCTCCACGAATTAGGGATAGAAATTCGCACGATCAAGTATGTCCAAAGATACTTGTTTACCGTATTCTCTTTGAGAAAAATTCAGCTCTATCGGGACGAGTCGAGCAAGAACGCGTTTCATACTCGAAATATGCACAAAAATCATTCGAATGTACTCGCGAGAGATGTCGAGGTCCTTAGCTCTAATACTTGCCTGACGATTTTCAAGCGCCATAACCTTCACTTTTTTAATATTTTCATCAGTTGAAGAAATCGAAAGTCATTAAGAACGAGGCATGTTTTCAACGATCTCTCAACCGTCTTTGCAGGCTTTGTACCATTTGTAGGCTTGTGTTTTTGATAAACCTGAAGCATTTTTCAACATTCGCAACGATTCCGCACACGGAATTTGGTTAGAAATGCAAAATTTGAGACCCAATATAAGCTGAAGGCACTCTTGTTCAATCGTTGATTCTTTTTTGATGTTTGTTGAATATAAATAGTACTTTATCTTTGTATATTATGTATACTATTTATTTAAATTTTTCTATTTTTTCTACTTCTTTGTTTTATGTATATATTTGGTATTTTAGAAGCCTGCTGTATACTTTGTTCGAACTTTGTGCTTTTCTTTTGTAAATAAAATGCAGACTGTGTACAATAAGTGATTATTATGATTTCATATATATGTATAGTATATATACATATACTGAACAATGAGGTCAGAAGTACCACACAGTAAAAGCAGTGATTTCAAATAATTCAAGGACTAGTTAGCGATTGCTTGGCGCTACACACATTCAGTAAACAATAGTTGAACTTTGTTGCCTGAAATCGAACTGAATCGATTACTATATGGTTTTGTAAAGTGTTTGTTAAAAAAATGTTTACTGCTGTTGTCAGTGTTGGCGGTATGATGAGAAGAAGAATGCCTTGTAGCTCTTTTAGTGTTGCACGTCTGTTTTTATTGGCGATATCGATTCCATATGTGCTAATCTGCGTTCTATTACTTAAATATAAAGTTGATAATGTGCGTCATCGATTCGCCATTTTTCAGCTCGCAGGCAAAGGAAAAGTGTTAAAATAGCAACCACTTATTTCGAAATAAAATTTGAGTTTTGGTTATAAAATAGTTATTTATTGGTTACAAAATGGTTATATATTGGTTACAAAATRGTTATRTATTGGTTACAAAATAGTTATATATTGGTTACAAAATGGTTATATATTGGTTACAAAATGGTTATATATTGGTTACAAACTGTTTATATTTGACAGCGGAAGTTGAAAATTTTATTATTTCGATTTTTCGAAGGTACGTTGCATTTATTTTTAGTTCGCCTTTATTTTTAATGCTGGGTAAATTTACATACTCGCATGATGCTTATATGAGCTCAAGGGTTTCATGTTGTTCATTTATTTCAGCACACCCACACGAAACACTTGCCTCCTCTCCTGCAGCTTTTAGTAAACAATTTCATGCATATACATACAAATATGTAATATATGAATATTGTATATATATATATTGTAATAATGAAACGAGTGATTTGTTTTAAATAAATGCGCGGCTGTTGACTGGCCTCGCTGAGTGGATTGGCTCACTGACGGGCGGGCAATGCAACAACAAGCAACATGTTTGTCGGTTATACAATTTTTGGGGAATTCAAGCGGATATTTTCTGTGTTTTTCGAGTTAATGAATAAAGCACAAGAACTGGGGAGACTGCATTTATGATCTTGAATATCTGTATCTATATATGTATGTATGTATAGTATGTATATTCAACTAAAATGCTGAAATTGCTGACACGTTGAAGCATCAAGTGGCCATAAAGACGTGTTGTGCCCTCAAAGCCAAATGCACTTGCCAGCCCAAAGCTTTTGAGTGCAACTATTTATCATGTGCGTGTATGTATGTGTGTATATATACATCCTGCTAGCCATAAAAGATTTAAAAATAATTTTTTTTTATATTCAATTCAATTTTTAATTAAATACATTTTTCTTCCAACTCAACACACATACATACATATATAGAAGCATGCGTGACCATTCTTCAATTAATTTTTATGATCAATTTCAGTGCTCTTAAATAAATACTTAGTTGCTACCATAAAATGTCATGGATTGAAACCAAGTCAGTCAATGGTTGCTAGGAGCATAAAATTTACACTTCTCTATATATGCCTCATAGACCCAAACATATGCATATATGCTTCAAATCAGCAAATGCACATACATATGTATGTATGTATATACACATGCTACTCACACATATGTATGAACACTTATTAGTTGGTGTGATATTTTGAAATTTGCTGTGAAGTCGTAAAAGTGCACTACTTGCTTGCATATGCCCGCTCAGCTACAACCCAGAAGTTGAAGGCGGCGGCGCGGTGTTGCAGTGCATTGGCCGACCCAACGCCACACTCAATGTCAATGTGACGATTTGTACTAGTCATTCCCTAGTTTTAGTTCATTTTTATTTCGGCACGAAGCTCTATAAAGACAATTGTGATGTGTGCTCGTGGCGTTTTTATGTTAGTTGGAGTAATTATAGTAAATTTACGCGCCATCTAGCAGGTATCCATTAAAACTTATATGAAGATGGCCTCGCTAAATGAGTAAATTAATGAAAACTGTCGAACTTGTGGCGCAAAGATTAAAGTCTTTGTTTAATTTGTTTGCTGGATTGCAAAGGAAGAATTTGAATTTGGTCTCTGGTGTCTGCAGCGTTGCGTTAAAATCTTGTAAATTATAGTGGGGAAGTCGCTGATATGTTGTATTAATCTTTAATCGATATGTTACGCATTTTTTTTTTACTTATTTTTGCTACTTCTTTTCGAACATTTCTATTTTAAACTTCTTTTCATAGTATTATTTAAATATTCATATGTAGTATATACTACTTGTGGTTAGTCTTTTTTGGTTATACCATCCTGAGAACATACTTAAATAATGTCATTTTGAACCTTAAACTTGAGTTTATCATTCATTGTGGTGCTTATTATTTAATAACACTCTTGAACTTGCCAAATTATATAAATTACCGTTAGATATAATTTTTATAATCCTACAAAGGTAACATAGTCCATTTTATAAAAATTTCCTAATAATTTAACCTCAGTTACATTAAGAAGTATAAATAAACGCAAATTTTCGAAACTTCGAACAATGGACAGATTTCCCAATAATATAACCTTAGACTTGAATTATTCATCAATATTAAACCTCAAATTTCACTTTTTTTGAAATATAAAAAGGAAACTCGAATTGTTCTAGAACATTGAGCTTGAGTTTTTCTTGAAAATTAAAAATAAACCCGAGTTCTTCATCAATATTTAAACTAAAACTCGATTTTTAGGCATAATTTGCATTACGTTAGAACTACGTTTAAATGGTCTTTTTTGTTTTCGATTTTAAGGTCTTAAAGAAATGTTGTTTTATGTTTCTTAAGGGGTTACATGGGTTTACGGTAAAAAAAAAACGATTTTTTATTGTTTTATCGTTCCAAACTTTTTCAAATGTTTTTTTCTCAGCAAGAAACTGCTCATTTGTCGGAACTGCCGCTATCGGTTCACTATAGCATATAGCTGCCATAGAAACTAAACGATCAGAATCAAATGTTTGTATGTACAACTTTTTCATTTGGCGAGATATCTTCATGAAATTTGTACTTGTAAGGCATCTTTTCTATTTGTGAAACTGAAAGTCACAATTGAACGAGAAATTTGTGATTTTTCTCTATGTAGAACTCATAAACAGTCTTAACCCCAACTATATTTGCATAATAATAATATTAACTGGTAATCTATCGTAATGGCTCATGCCTTTCGCTATCTTCTTATTCACAAAATAAAAAAAATTCTAAAACATACTGTTAGTTTAACCCAAGGGCACAATAGACCTTAGGTCGTGGTGCAATCCTCTATTCATCTTATTAGTTGAACCCACTTTCATTCATTATCTGCAGAAAAATTATAAAAAATATATTAATATTTAATAATTTCATGCTCACAACTAACTAAATTCTCAACATTTCTACTTTGCAGGACAAAAATTCCGTCGTGGCATGACAGAATTCTCAACAAACAACGATATCAACAACAAATCATATCTATCACAACCGCTTCAAAATTCACCACGTCATTACGCTCACTCCCAAACGAAACAATATCATCAACATCAACATCAACCGAATCTTTCACAGCCATCACAACAACAACAACAACCACATCCTAATTCCCCACAACATTACGGCAATAACATAAATTCACATTTTACGTACGCTTTCAAGCAGACGCATAACAATAAAAATAATCTGCAAACGCTTCCCTTAAATTCTTCTGCAAATACATTTACAACAACATCACATATAAATAGTAATAACATCACAACAGCAAATAATCCATCATCACCCACATCGGCGACACAATCGCCATTGCATTACAAGAATCCATTGAATAGTCCGAACAATTCGCCATTTGCTTTCGCCTACAACAACTACGGCGAAAACGAGCGGGAACGCGAAGCACAGCAGCGACAGCCGCAGCAGCAGCAAAGGAGCAGCGGCACAGCTGCCACGGCACAGCAACATCAATTGCAACAACATTTGCGTAGCAGCAAGACGTTGCCGCTTCTGACGCAGGCGCAATATCAGCAGCATTTGAATGATTTGCTGCTGCAACAACAACACTTGCAAAAGCACCAGCAACAGCTGCTCAGTGCCAAGGACGCCAACGACGACGAACTGAGCGAGGAGAGTCTCAAGCAGAATGTTGCAATAGTGTTGAACAATTTGGATCGTTACAACAATGCGCTGCGCAGCATCATACTGAATGAGCAAGTGAGCGGACAGAGCAGTGTATTGATCGACGACAGTTTGTTGGTGGATAGTTTGGGTGCGAACAATAATTTTCTGTTGAATTGTGGCAATACAATGGCTGCGCCAGCAACGCCGGAATCCGATTACAATAGTAATGCAACAACGCCCGGTTCACGTCACAATATGCCGCTCGATAGTAATATGCTGCAGCAGCATCAGCATTTGGTAGGTTTCGCCAACGCAGCGGCTGCGGCTGCGGTAACAGCTTGTGGTGGCGGTGGTCTTGGTGGTGGTGTTGGTAGTGTTAGTAATAATATAAATGGTGTTGGTGGTGGTGGCTACTTTGGCAACAATGTTGCCGGCAACAATTTAAATTATTCGATTGCTTCTTCACATGATTTCACTCATGACAATTCCGATTATCAGTGGCTATTAGATTGCGACTATCGGGATGGCTGCGGCACCGGACTGCAGCGCAGCATATTCTCATCGCTGTCGGGCTCCTACAGTGGCGACATAATCTTCTACAATGACTTCTCGAAAAAACTCGACGCTAATCTTGCCGAAGTCGATATGGAAAGCTTTCGTGCCGAAGACATCTTACTGCATATGCCGTCGTATTGCAAGAATATGAGTAACAGTAATCGTTTGCAACAATCGTTTTTATTGCAGCAGAATGCATTGCCCGCAAATGCACAAGAACACGTTGGCGGCAATGCCGGTGTTGGTGGCGGCATTAACCACTTATCACAAACTTCGTTGACCTCTAATAATGAGCTTATCGATAATTCCATTTGTAAATCGGAATTGCTCTTCTCGCCGGTCAAAGAGTCGCACTTGTCCGCCGATTCGCTTGACATGGACGCGTATCCGGAAAATGAGGACATCATCTTGACGTGCAAAGCGAATAAGGACAATTACACAATCGCTTTCGAGGGCAGCGTACTGTACTCGGATGAGAGTTTCTATGGTGAGTTGACGTTGTTCGCCTTTTATTGTCAAATGCTAATGCTCTCTTGTTGTGTTTGCAGCTGAACCCTCCGATGTCGCCGCAAGAAACACACATAATTTCATAAATTTGCATAGCAATCTTGAGGATATTGTCAAGCGCAAAGCTTTGGACGTTTCCATGTCACGCTCAGAGCAGGCCGCCAGTGTTCGCGGCAAGCTACAAAAGAGCAACACAACACAATTACAAAGGTGCTTAAGATATTTGGTTTTTGTTGTGAAAATTCTACACCAGAAGAAATGATAGTTTTGTAAAAATAACAAGAAAAAGCAGCATTACACAATTACAATCCACAGGTAGATTTGGCAAAAAAATATGATAAACCGTGGAGGTCCATTCTGTGGAAACAGCAAAATATACAACCGAAAATTTTACCTCTTTCTTCTATTTGTATTTTAAAGTAATTTGCAAATTTCTGACCTCTAATATCGGTTAGTCAAAATTAAAAATTAATTATTAATGTCAAATAGCTGAATAGAGAATTAAAAACAAAAAAAAAAAAAA
>NW_017537612.1:705187-713582 GCF_001853355.1 Bactrocera latifrons | reverse complement strand
AAAAATATGAAAAAATATATGTATATTTTTGATCCCAATATTTTGTATAAGAAAATAAAATTAGATTCTCAATTTTGAATTCTAATTTGGGATTAAAACTAATATTCAATAATATTGTTTTAAATTGGAAATGAATACTAGATATGCAATTTTTAATTCCTGGGACTAAATTTTGCATATTTTACTTTTTAGACAAAATTCTCAATCAAAAATCGAACGAGATCCTGATCTCATTATCATTTTCAATTCCAATTTTCGATTAAAGTTGAATTTGAATTTTTTTAAATTGCAAAATTTGATTTTTTCCGTTTAAATACTGGATATTTAATTTTTAGTTCCTATTTTGGGATTAAATTTTAAAAATTAAATTTATTCCGTTGATTTTTGGAATTAAAAATTTTTAGTTTCAATTTTGGGATAAAATTTTGAAAATTAAATTTTTAACCAAGTTTTTTAATTTCTAAAATCATAACCCTAATCTCATTAGCGTATACTGAACAAAAAAATGTGCCGTCTGTTAATTTCATTGTCTTAATAAATTTTGGGACATTTTAGACACACGAAGCCCACAAAACCTAGTTAAAAGTCAATTAATTCTACCGTCTGAACGCCGAATGAACATATATAACTGTATTTCTAGCATCGAATATTGAGAGATACGGAGAGTGATAATTTCTGAAGTCTAACCATCTATTTTTGAGAAACCTATAAATCATCACTGTCTGATAAGAGTGCATATAAACCGTTTTGTTGCCAGTACAAGCCTCTATTATCAGCTGTTTACGGCGAGTTCATTGTAGAGTCTTTTTTCACATCAGTCTTATTCCTTAAGAGTCTATGTTGAGGAAGTAAAAGTGAAACTATCCAAGTCCAGTTGAAAATATACTCTTGTTTTATACATTTTTGGCTTAAATTCGTCAAGCGCTTGCATGCCGACTTTCATATTCCAAGACAAGTAGTATATAGTTCAACTATATATAAATATATATAGACAAATGCACAATTATGATGAACAATGAGTGAGCTGTTCAAAATTCTCGTTCCACAAGCGATAACAAATAAGAATATAGACGTCAGACCGCATACTTTTGCAAACATATGTGCATGTATATATGTAAGTGTATAAACATACATATACTATGTAACGACTCATAAGCTGGCCACGAGTATACAAAATAAAGTAGGGAGAAGTGTGGAAAGTAGGCAGTGAAACGGCTGATAGCTTGTTGAGTTGAGTACGCGAACCGTTGGTGGGGTCAATCCAATTGAGTTCAATTTAAATTCATTACTCATGCAGTTTGACGGCGCCTTTGTGCATATGCATGTAGCATGTACCTCTATGTATGACAGAGGAAATAGGCTTGTGGAACATATGTATAGCGAATAATATTATAACGGTTAGGAGGTGGTGTCAGCGAGGAAGCAAAAAATCATAATATTTATGCAAACAATATGCGATTTGTGGAAAAAAATGTCTACCACTGCAGTTGTAGGGTAGTTTGTAGCAAAGCGCTCTTCTGCCGTCCAGCACGGATCGCGTAAACTAACGTTATACGAAGTGTTTTTTGACAAATTTTGTGAGTTTTCTTATATTATACGTTGACTAATTACAACGACACATTTGCAGATATCCGTCGGGCAACAACAACACCGCCGCCAATAACATCTTTGTGCAAATACAACAGATACAACACACACCCAATTGCACGGTGCGCAAAAGTCGCAGCGTACCAAATCTGCGCGAGCACAAAGATCCAACTGCAATGGTTTGCAGCGGTTTAGCGGATATACAACAACAAAAACATCATTCGCAGCAACAACAGCTGAATGTCTCGCAGGCGGTTAGCACCTCCAATATGGAGTGTTGCAAGACGTCGCATAATATGCTTCCCATGTGCCAGATGCCAATCTCGTCTAATTCCATAATCGCCTCCATTACGTCGGAGCGTCTAAACGCGGCTGAGCAATTGCAAACACAGCATCATTATCATCACCAGCAACAGCAGCAACAGCAGCAGCAGCTGGAGACACTGCAACAACAGCAAAATGCCTCCCAGCTACGTCACAAGCATCGTTGCTCTTGCCAGCCATCGAATGCCATTTTGGCTGCCGCAGCCGCCGCCGTCGCCACAAATAGTCACAATTGCCCCGCCGCGCAAAACAAACATGCGCCTATTACGGGCTCCGCTTCGTCAGGTAGCTCGAATCCACCCGCCTTCAATCTAGTCAAACTATTCATCAAACAAAAGAGCAATAATTCCGCCACGGACGAGCAACAGATGAGCACACACACTTGCATGGATGTGTCGTCGGGTTGTTGGCCGTCAAGCGATGCGGCCGGCTCGAGTAGTAGCTCATCGTTGGAACAGCGTTTGCGTAAGAAGAGCATGAATGATTCGGGTAAGGGTTCGGCACTGAGTCGACACGATGAGGATGAGGAGCAATTGTGTGCGCAAGTGCGTGACACATGCGAGTCTGCATTCCAGGCGGAACCACATCATGGCCATGCCGGTCATCCTACGCCCACACGTCGCCACTTGCGTATACGTAACGATGCCGTTTTCTACGATGAAGACCCCAGCTCAAGCTCAAGTGGCTCATTGACAGCCACCAATTCGCCTGCGCATCGACGTAGAAGTATGCCGCCGCGCCATCCTCAATTGTGCCAACTGGTGACGCAACATAAGGACGTCGGTACGGCATGCAGCTTGCAGTCGTCAGAGAATAGTCGCAGCAATTCCGAACAACTTACACAGGTCTATGTGTCGACTGGTACTTCGTCAACCACATTGGAGCGTCAAAGATCGCGTTGCGAAGGCGCACAGCCCACAGTGTCGGCGGCTTCGAGTTCGGAGTTGATTTCACGCTCAATGCAAACATCGTGTGGATCGTTGAGTACGCGCAGCAGTATGAGTGATCGTTTTCGTTTCGTGCCACCTTCCTTCTTGGCGAAGCTCAATAATTTGGGTGAAGAGCGTCAGGCGCCAATTTATGTCATCTATCCCAATTATGCGTTGCCCGATTTGGGTTTCGTAAAGACCAATTCGACGGCAGATGTGATCTTCTCGCCGTTCAATTACAAAATGGCTGTTGGCAGCAATGACGATTCGGCTTCGATGGCATCGCTGAAGAAACGCGTTAACTTAAATAGCAATGACGATGAGATACTCAAGGCCATGGACTATAAGCACGTAATGGATTGGCAATCATTGACTACACTTTTGCCGGCGGACTATCGTCGTCGCTTGAAACACATTCCCGAGGTGAATAGTTTGTTGCCAGACTTGGATGTTGAGCTGTCGCAGCGTCCGCTCTTCTGCATGACTCCACCCATACGCCGTAATCGACCACATATATGCGACTGCGCGCAGTACTTCCAACAGCAACAGACAACACAGCTACAAAATGGCGAGGAAGGTTCCTCGAGCTCGGCCTCTAGTCAACAGCCCAGTTCAGGTTATCGCGGTTCGTCCACACTGCTGGCCGACTCTGCTGATCTCGAGAACGCAGACCCCTTAAAACAAATGTACATATATCAGTATGAACAACAACGGATGGACTCCGGTGTTGAAATGAGTCCGGCGATTGGCAAAACACCGCCACAACCCATGCCACGCGGCATCTTACGCAAATCATCTTCACATTCGGCAAATCGCACGAAGCGCAATTCGATGATTGAAGGTCAGCAATCGAAATTGTCGAAGCAAGAGAAACGTCGCAGTCTACAAGAGCCACCGTATCATCATGCAGTCGGTTCGTCCGAAGAGCTGGGTGAAGTGTTCGAAGAGGAGGCTGAACTCTATGCAGTGCCACAGCCGCGTCAAGAGCGTCTATCACGCAAAGATTTGGATGCGCGCATGCGTTTTCTGTCATCGCTACCGCGTTCCGAGCTAAAGTGTTACGCTGAAATAGCGGCCATATTGGAGTCATCAACCGAATACCAGGTCGCTTACGATCCAGCGGCATTAAAGAAAGAAGTGAGTCGTGCGCTGAGTCAGCAAAAGAAGGTGTCCTTCAATGATATACACACACTCACCGAGAACGAGCAAGAAGTTGACTTGACTGTGCAACAACCAATGCAACAAGCGCCGATTGCACCAGAAGCACGTCAACGCTTCACAACACCACCAAACTCACCGAATATCTCGGTGGCCGGCATGCGTGGTGGTGAGCCAGCAACGCGTCGCTCCTCTCAAATGGAGCAGCATCAAACGGCCAAGCGTTTGGCCGCACTCGACGAGCAAGAGAAACGTAAGATTGAGAGCAATCGTTTCAAGCGTTTGCAAATACAATGGGAACTGATGAGTAAAGACTCGACAATGTTGAAGGATTTGGCTAGCGCACAAGAGACGAAGAGCGGTGGCTCGACACCGACCGCCACGGCGGCAACTGCGACGGCCGCGGCGGCGGCAGCAGCAGCGAATGCAGCGCACAAGTCGCGTATACCGCGGCCAGTCAGCTATCCAGCGGGAAAGTGAGTACAAGTAGCTGCTTGAATTTCGAAGTAGTTTGTAGAATTGTTTCGACTTTTGTTTTCGCAACCACATATAGTGCATATAAAAAAGTAGTTTTCTAACTTGCAGTAGATTTATACAAAGTTCCTTTACTTTTGTGTAGTTTGTAGTCTCTTAACATCAAATTTCTTCTTACTAATTTCCAATACTTGTAGTGTGTTTCTTACTTTGTAATGTGTTGGTGGTGTTCCTGGGGTCTTTATACATAAGTCCTTCTAATTGTCTTAATTAATTGTAAATTAATATCCTTATTTTTATAAATTTTTTCACAATCGTTTCGTCGAGTATATTTAAGTAGCAAAAATTAATGTTCGGAAAAATTTAAAATTATTTCATTAAAATAAACTTTTTTATTTCCCATCAGTTTTTAAAAGTATAATTGATTTCGAAAATTCGAAAATTATTTAATTAAAGTTAATTTTTTTTATTTCTCATCAGTTTTTAAAAGTATAATTGATTTCGAAAATTCGAAAATTATTTAATAAAAATAATTTTTTTATTTCTCATCAGTATTTTATAATACAAGCTGTGTTATATTGTATTGTAATAGGACTGTTTTATAGCAAAAAATATTCCGAAATCAGCCGATACTATTTCCAAGTAATTTCGAAAATTATGACCGATTACTAAATTGTTTAAAAGTATATTTTAAACTTACTAAAAAAATGTTTAAGTTCAAATTTTTTTAAAAAGTTTCTAACAAAAACCAAAAAATATGTTTTTCACACATTTTCGAAAAGAAAAATTATTTTACCAAAGTTTTAGAAAAATCCAAAATCCGCATGTTGAGCGAAAAATTTGTATTTTTTTTTAATATAAGTTTCGAAAAGAAGAAATATTTAAAAAAACATTTTGAAAAAATTTCGAAAACCTCATTTGTAACGAAAAATTCGTATTTTTACAGTTTCGAAAAGAAAAAATATTCAAAACAATTTTGAAAAAAAAAAAAATCCGAAAACTGCTTTTTTGATTTTTTCGTGCTTTTTCCGGAAAAAAAATTATAATAATTTTTATTTTAGAATATTTTCCCAAAACCGCACATTTAACGAAATGTTCGTACTTTTTTTTTTTTGAAAAAAGTTGTAGTTGTAATTTTAGAAATACTGAAAATAGTAAGAGTGAGGATAATAAGTGTATTCCAATTATTAGTGGAAGGTATCTTAATAATAATAGTTTTCGAAGAACTGTCATTATATTTATGAAATTGTAAAGGGTGATTCATTTCGAGGGTTCCTACTTTTTTTTTGTTAATGAAGTAGTAGTTGGAGAAGTAGCAATAATAGGGGTAGATTTACTAAAAGCAGTAGAATTGGGAGTAAAAATAGTAGTATTTATAATATAGTATACAATAAAAATTGTAGTAGAGTTTATAGTAATAGTAGCAGTGGAATAGTAGTGAAGGAAAAATAGTGCCAGCCGTAGAAATATATTGTAGTAGTATGTGTTTGAGAATATTAGTATTTGTGGAAGTAAAATCAAATGTGTTAGAAGTGGTAGAATGGTAATGGAAGTAGAATATTTTCATAATTAAACTGAATCTCAGATTATATAATAAACATAAATGTATTTGTATTTCAGAGTAGTAAAACCTGAGTATTCTCATAATAAAATATATTTCAATCTCATTTTATATAACCATCTTCATCTTCCTTTCAAAAGAATACTCACCATCAAAGAAGTTCGAAACGAAATTTTGTATGAAAATGTTGTCCTAATTTTTTTTCTCTTTTTCCATTTTTTTCTATTTTTTTATTTTCATGAAACCCGTTATATAAACACCCCATCTTACTTTCGGCAAAATGTGTAAATTTATCTTGTTTACATCTCTATTATATGTATTGCACCTGTATTTTTGTACCAACACATTTATACATACATATGAACACACATACAAACGAATATGTTTGCCAAAAAAAAAAAAAAAAATGAAATTATTTTGCATGTGTGGCTTATATAGAGCTAGAAATGCTAATTGCAATACGAAACCTGTTTTGAAACCGTTAGAAAAGGTGAAAACCACTAAACTAAGTATATCTCCACAAATTACCAGAATAAGCACACAAGAAGCCGATAGCAAGACAACACGTTCGCCGAGCCGCATTGTGCCGCCGAAGCGCTACAGCATGACAGCCGGTATTGGCGGAGCAAATGCAACGGTGGCAGCAGTAGCAGCGACAAACACTGGCGTCGGTGTTGGAGTGGCGCGTGCGCGTACGCCCAACAGTCGGGCGGCGGTGACAGCGCCGAATACACCCAAGCGACGAGTGCAGTCGCCAAGGTGAGTTTGATATATTTTAATTTTTAAATTTTTTTTTTTTAGAAATTTTTCTTAATAAAATGGCTCTTTTCAGAACAATACCACGCGTGCGATAAAGACCGTAGCCAGCTACCCACAAACCCGACCCTCAGAGACACACACACATACACACGAATTGAAAGACATGCCCTGCAAGCAAATTACAACAAAAATTTATGCTATTTTTGAATGCATAGTTTTCGAACTGATTTCTACTCTAGTTTAGGCGACAAAGTATAGAAACGCGTGAAAATTTTGGCAAAATGAGTTTATATGAGAGATTGATACGTTGACATTTTGACTACAACGTTAACGGCACAATCAAGAAGTGCGCGCAAATGTAAATGCAAAATTATTGTTCATCGATGTTAATGCAAAACCGAAATGCAACCGTGCGAGCAACGTATATATGTATAAGTAACGGCGTCTAATGCGTGCGAGTGCATTTGTGCGCGCGCCCAAAGTGATATTACGTGAATGAGAAGAAGTGTAGTAGTTGGTTGGCAAGCCTGGCGACGAAATGCCTCTAGTATTTCCTTAGTTGCTAATCAAACTATACATAAATACCTAACATAAAAATTTGAATAAGCTAAATAAAACAATATTTCATTTTTTGTTTCTAATTTAAATTTAATGATGAGAGCGAGTTCTAATTTAACTATGTAAAATGTAATGCAATAAAAGTACTCTACATAAAAAAACGTACATACATATATATATATATAAATATAAATAAATATGCTGATATGATGATATGAAAATGAAAAACAAAAATAAAATGTATGTGCAACAACTATTTATACAGACATACATTCGTGCATACACACACACAAATATACAAATATAGAGAGAGCAGTCACATTTAATATGCCAAAACGTCTCATTACTGCTTGAAAGCGCATATTTCGGAAGTGTAGCTGCAAGATACGGCGCTTGTGGATTTGAAAATTAATATTTCTGCAGTGTGTCTACAAGTTAGGCGCTTGTGGACTTGAAAACGCATAATTTCCACTCCAGCAGCCAAAAGGAAATCAATTAACGTATTACAAAAAAATTAGCTCAAATTCAGAAAAGTATTGCTAGAAGCGCCGCTAATGTGTATATGAATTACAAAAACAAAAACAAAAACACAAAAAACATAAAACATAAAGCAAATTGCAAAAACAAAAGTCATAATAATGCAGCAAACACATACTCCTATTGTATGATAAATCAGCTAACTCATTAAAGAAAGAAAAAAAACGGCGTTGTAATCATTAAATAATTACATTCAATCTGATTGAGGCATGTATAATTCAAAAGAAAATGAAAACAAATAAACAAATGAGCGATGCACCCAAACACACACATGCATATAGCTATGCACGTAAATGTAAACCATTATCGTTTTTTACGGTATGTTGTAAAGGAATGTACGGATTCGTAATGCAATACGTGTGTATGTAATTTTTTTTCACCTAATTAACTTTCGATTGCTGCTAATGAAATGCCTTGTACAACGTATTTTGCGCTTTTTTACTTTCAAATTTACTTTAAAACAGAGGAAATATAGAGAAAAAATTGTAAAAAAAAAAAAAAAAAAAAA
>NW_017537612.1:536339-705182 GCF_001853355.1 Bactrocera latifrons | reverse complement strand
AAAAAAATCAAAATCAAAAACAAAAAATTATCGGAACTGAGCAAAGAAGCATTATTATTTTGTATAACAAAGAAAAGCAGTAAATTGTGCACACAGCGCCTAATTTCAAATTCGATTACGCCTAATTTTTGTGATTTTTGTTAATTTTAGCGCTGCAAGCGACACGTTGGACGACTGAAAACCCCAAAGTAAACAAGCTTACACACAGACCCTGCTTCGACAGCGATTTGTGCGTCCGTATTCCAGGTGTGTATGCATTTGATGGCTTCCGTTTGGTCCTTGGACCGCCCGTTTAACAGCTGCGTCTGCAGCTGCAGCTTGAAAAGTTGTTCTATTTATTATTATAATTTATTGTAAACGTTTTTTAACACTTGCATACATACATATGTATACATATATAAATATATGTATGTATATCATTTTCTAACGTGTATGCATTTTAGTTGGTATTTAAGTTTTTTTGCTGCTGTTTTAATATAATTTTTATTGCTAAAGAAAACTTATTTAATATATATGAAAGAAAAAAAAACAATAATAATAATAACAACAACAACAAAATCAAATAAACATATTGTTCATTAATACAGCGGAAATTATAAAAAGTTCCAACTGTATTTGTATCATCTCTATTGTATACTGTATCCTTTATCATATTAGTACATACTATCCTATACAACAACAATAAAAAAATATAATATATAAAAATATATATGTATAATTTGAAGATATTTGCAGAAGAATTTAATTAATAATGAAAAATAACAAAAACGCAAAGTAAAATGTATAAAAACAACAACAACAATCCAAATAAATATAAATATTATATTAAATAAAAAGTATTAAGAAAAGTAATACAAAGGCGAGTGTTTTTAATTTAACTATTTTTTTCGAATCATTACTTGCATTATATATCCCTGAACCATGACGGAGCGCTAAGGTGATCTTTATACCCAATATAGGAAGGAAGGAATATTCACTGGCGAAATTCTTCAGGTCAATTAGTACCACCTACTTATTAAAGAGTATGAAGAAGATCGTGGAATATGAAATAAGGTCGAAGGCGCTGAAACCTGCACCTCTGGTGGTAAGACTAACCGATCTAAACGATCACGCTTCTTCTCTGCACGGAATTTAACACTAAATTCACAGTGACCATATTAACAAACAAGGCGAAGAAGTGCAGTCTTGACCTTAATATTGCAGTCGATGGCGTTAAGATTTCGACTGTCAGTAATCCAAAAATTGTAATTGTAACTTTTGATCTATGATCTATTCTTCTTCACTCTTCATACGACGATTATTGTCAAAGCACAGAGCCGCAACAAAATACTCAAGTCGCTAGCCGGCAGCACACGGGAAAAAGACAAATGAACATTTTTGACAACTTACAAGGAAACCGGCCGGTTGGTGCTCAATTAGGCCCTATCTATATGGTCGCATGTCAGAATATTACAGTCCCGTCTACGATAGGATATGCCTCTCCTAATGAACATCTGCATAGTGAGGCCCGTATGCTCCCAGTTAAGCAGCATAATAACCTCTTTTCCTAGCAGCTCTAGCTGGGATGCTTTCATAGAAATCATCCCTGCAGTCATCTGCTTGAAGCGGAACCTTCTTCTAAGAACATCAAGAAATTATGACTCAATTACGTCGATTCCTCCCGGAATGGCGTACTCGGAGTCAAACTACCACCCATTGCAGACGAAGAGCTCGAGTTGCCATGAGAAACGAGAGTGACCCGTGCGCAGCTTCATTCTGGATACTGTAGCAGGTTAAACCCTACCTATCCAGAATAGACCCCGACATCTCCAGTATATGTCCTGCGTGCAATGAGTCCCCGCTTGATACTCGCTACCTCTTTGCATACCCTATCAACTCTACTCATTTGACACTCCTCTCCCTTTGGTCCGACCCCGTCGTAACAGCACGTTTCTTGGGCCTTCCGTTAGATAACGTTGACAACAACTTAGCTAATCCTCAACGTGGACTAGGTACCCGCTAAAACAACAACAACTGCAGGAAGGCGAATATATAGACATATACAAACTTGACTTCTATGTTCTATGTCTACTATGACTTCAACTGCGTGTCAGTTGCGATGCGCATATGCTCGACGCCAGCATTTGAAGTCGTGCTGGAACTCACATGGGTGCAGGAGTCGCCGGACTACGAATCAAACTCTCCATATCTAAGGGAAGTTTTTCAAGCATATTCCAAGCAGAGATCATTGCTATAAATCGGCCGAAAGGATCTTGCGACAGTGTATGTATGGATGGTGGCCTAGCGCTGGCCAAGACCAGCTTTCTAGTAGTAGAACACACGAGGATAGCGGTCAGGTGTTTTTCCTGGCCAACTCATTTGCTTTATAGTTGCCTGTGATTTTCTGTGCTTTGGCACCCAAAATAGTATTAGTACAAAGAAGGAGAAGGATTCTTTAAATATTAATCATCGATTTAAAGGATTATGGAAAGTCGTGCGTTTGTTTTATTAAGAGCCACCTTTCAGGATCTAAGCTTTAACTTACCCCAGAAACTATCTTTTATAATGTGAATAGTATCGTTATCTATTAATCTGAAAGCTGTGTTTAGAAATTTTGCTCAACAACTCAAACAAACATTATAATGGTTGTCAAAAAAGTTTTTTTATTGAATTTTCAATTGTTCATAAAATTGGTTACAATAATGCGATTCAAGTCAAATATGCGTCGATGACGCGTTCCCAACGAGACGCCAACTTCATAATGCCCCTCTCATAGAAGCTCGCTTCCCTATTGGCAAAAAACTCGGAGAGCCAATTTTCACAGGACTCTCTTCTGGCCAACTTCAGACTACCAAGCGCGTTCGCCATGGACAGAAACAGGTGGTAATTACTTCGTGCGAGATTCGGACTATACGGTGGATGCAAAAGAACCTCCCATCCGAGCTCCCGGAGCTTCTGGCGCGTCACAAAAGATGTGTGTGGCCTGGTGTTGTCCTGATGGAAGACAAGGAGAGCAGCTCATACTGGATTATTCCCTGCCAATCACACCAAACACACAGAAGAACCTTCCTGGCCGTCAATCCAGGCTTGGCCATCGTCTGGGCCGCTTCACCGCTTTTCGACCATGACCGTTTGCGCCTTACGTTATCGTAAGTGACCCACTTTTCACCGCCAGTCACCATACGCTTCAAAAACGTGTCGATTTTGTTGCGATTCAGAAGCGATTCGCATGCGTCGATACGGACAAAGATGTTTTCTTGCGTCAATTCGTGTGGCACCCATACATCGAGCTTCTTATTGACTCCAAGCTTCTTCAAATAGTTTATAACGGTGTGATGACTCATGCCCAGCTCTTTACCGATGCTACGGTTGCTACTATGCCGGTCTCTTTCGACCAATTCAGCGATTTTATGGCAATTTTCGACGACAGGCCTTCCGAAGCGTCGCGCATCTTCGACCACCTYTACACCAGAAGGAAAACGTTGAAACCATCGATGTGCGGTTTAAATGGAAACTGTATCGGGTCCATAAACTGCACAAATTTTATTGGCGGCTTGAGATACATTCTTGCCTTGATCGTAGTAGTACTGTAAAATATGCCGTATTTTCCTTTTACTTTGCTCCATGTTTGCGACGCTATAACTCACGAAAGACTTAAAAGAAACGACTATCAATCAAGCACGTGTTAGCGCGTGAAATGAGCTTTCCAAAAAGGTATAGCATGACCCGATACGACGAATAAAACTAGAACTACGTGCTTTCAGCACCAACTAGCGAAAATACCGCAAGACTTTTTTGACAACTAACTTTTTTGCATCTTTTTTGAATACTTCCGCAAAATGAACGCACCAGTCAATTATATCTCACCCTTGCCCCACTTCTCAGCGCTGCTTGGCATAACTGTCAATCAATGAATGACCTATAATTGTCATTTCAAATCTTCTGTCGATGTGCGGCTAAGCGTTGCGGCGAGACTACTTACATTTCTATGAGTTTTTATTGAATACGCGGTTGCAACACAAACCGAACTGCAATTTGCGGCTGCATTACGATAATTACCGCTCAACTAGGTACATATGGCACTGTGTGGGCAATCATTCAAATACAAAGCGGGAAGCGTTAAATGGCTGTTTGGCGGCAATCAAAGACCTTTAGTTAAATTGTTAATGTGAATCGAATCGACACAATGAAGTGCGGCGAATGACAAAAGTGCAGAGGCATTCAAGTATTCAGCAGCTGATCAGGCAGAGCAAAAGAACACGCAATTAGCGTAAGAGGCGTGAATGGTCTTATGTGGTGGCAGTTTGAAAATAGAGTGTGGCGCGGAGAGCACAATTGATTTGTTGCGGATGAGAGTTTGTATGTCAAGCGTAAGCAATATTCTTTTTTCAGCATGTAATGAGAAAAATTTTTATGTTGATTTGAGTACTCTTCGAATTCCAAAAATTTTTGAAATTAAAAAACAGTTTTCGAAATAAGAGCTTTTATTGCGTGCGCACTATTAGAGCGTTTCCTGGTTGCTGTGATGGTATTATGTTGGTGCTCGTTCTGCTTACACTTTCTCTCCGAGAGACTTCAATAAAATATCAAGAACCCAGCAAAAAGTTTGAGGTACAATCCAAAGTAAAAAAATATATTATATATATCGCCAACTCAAAAAATCATTTTTAACTCTGCATGATATGAGTGTAGGAGAAAAACGAAATTAACTTATTATAATCTTTTCAGAACTCGTTAGTTATGTGAGTAAAGTCTTTTCTAAACAAATGTATTTTGAAAGCTGCAACACTTTTTCTTATAATTTTGACAGATCTTCTTCTTCTTCTTCTTCTTAAATGGTGTAAACACCGTTTACGCGGTCATAGAAGTGTTTAAAGCAGCGTGCCAGTCGTTCTTACTTTTCGCTGTTAAGCGCCGATTTCAGCTTCCAAGTATAGTCAGGTCCTTCTCTACCTGGTCTTTCCAATGGAGTGGATGCCTTCCTCTTCCTCTGGTTCTAACAGAAGGTAATGCGTCGAATACTTTCAGAGCTGGAGTGTTTTCACTTATTCGGACGACATGGCCTAACCAGCGTAGCCTCTGTTTCGTAATTCGCTGAACTATAAGTTTTCGTATAACTCGTACAGCTCATCGTTCCATCGACTGCGGTATTTGCCGTTGCTATTGTGAAAAGTACCATATATCTTCCGTAGAACTTTTCTCTCCAAAACTCGTAATGCTCACTCATCAGTTTTAGTCATCGTCCATGCCTCTGCACCATATAGCCGGATGATGATGGAGGTGATGAGTGATTTGTAGAATTTGGTCCTTGTTCGTCGAAAAAATACTTTACTTCCCAATCGCCTACTCAGTCCGAAGTAGTACCTGTTTGCAAGAATTAATCTGCGTGGGATTTCGACTGAATGACTGTCAACAGTGATGTTCCCCCTGCGGGTAGGGGGACCCCTCCGGGTTCGAGGGGAAACCGAATATACCCGCGGTAAGGCATGCCTGTCGTAAGAGGCGACTAAAAGCCACATGCACTATGTCTGACATTTACCAGGTCTTGGTTCGAATGTCAGCATCGTCTAAAGTCGGAAAAGTTCTATAATATTCAGCTTGAATTCCATTCTAAGCTTCATATTATAATTAATATAAGGCATTGTCGGTACATCTCAAGAGACAACATATATACAGTTGAGTTCTTAGCGACCCAACTGGCAGTAGCGAAAGCTACAAGTCACACCAAAGACTAAAACATGGTACTACGGGGAGCAGTTAGCACCTGGTGGTAACTCCAATCTGCTCATTGGGTTTTTGGCCCTTTGTGGAGATTCGTGGTGGCTGTGGTTTAAACCTAAATGCAGGAAGGGTGTGGAGTCGCATTGCGGCGGCGTGCCGGACGCAGAGTACGGCAGAGGGTTTAGGTCGGCCTCGTACCCGACCAAGGCGGCTGGGGTGTTTACGTCCACCCGAACCAATTGGAACCAAAGTATAAGTGTATGTGGAACACTCATGCTTTGGTTCTCCACAGTATTGGTGCAGGTGCATGCACTCGTGCTTTGGGGCGCTCATCAACGCATAATATTGATCTATGTGCTTCTAGCAATAGAAAGCACCGTGGGGTTAGGCCTTCGGAGCCAGGTACTCACATTAAACCACAACGGACTCTGTCAACAGTGACGTGGGCAGACGGTATTGCTTTCTAAAAGAGTAGATTAAAGAAGTCGCACGATAGGGAGTCGCCTTGTCTGAAACCTTGTTTGGTATTGAACAGTCACATTCAGATATCCCAAAAGTAGCTTTGAAATCGACGAAGAGGTTGTGTATCGATTCTCTTTTCACAGGTATTTTTTAAGATTTCGCGCGAGGTGAAGTTGGTCAGTTTTTGATTTAGTAATATGTAATATGTATACTATATGTAATTTTCTTAAGTGAAATGAGCTGTTCATTCTTTCTGTTTGCCGTATCCACTTGCCCAGATTATATATAAAGTATAACTTGATTTCAGGGCACGATTTTTTTCTAAAACTATCCTGAAAAGAAATCGAGAAATTCGAATGGAAAGAGCCAAGTACTTTCTCTTCCATTGTCCAGCCGTTGCAAGATTTGGGTTGAAACATTTCGGTAGTTTTTCCTACGGCGTACTAGAAGACACTGCCTTACCTGATACTAGCTGCCTTAACAAATTTGTGATAGCCTCCAAGTACTTTTTGGATTTATAATACCTACCCCTACGGAACTGTATTCTAGGCTGTCCACGTGGGTTCCCCGTTATGATCGACATATTAACCTTTACCTAACGTAACCAAGCGCTTTGAATCCACATACACTTAGACAGCGCTTAGATATAGTTTTCCAACCGAATAGTAAGTATATAAGGTACTTGTGAGCATTATATATAAATAGTAAATCAGCTTAATTCTTCTTCTTTCGAGCTTTTACCTTATCAGAAAAATATTGTGAATTCCGATTTATAATAGTGATTTTTATTTGGTAATTATGGCTTCCCGTAGAAATTAAATATATGAACTATAAGAATTCTACTACCAATTAGTTCTTTATATTGCCATAATATTATTTTCCATTCTTCTGATTTCTTAATGAAATTTAATTGAATTTTTAGCCACCAGTGCCAAAAATTACTTATTTGTAATGACGTTTTCGTAAGTGAATCTCCACCCTTCCCAATTTTTTATCAAGGCATTCCACAGCTCATTTGAAACACGATCACAAATCATCACGATCCGCATTATTATTTTAGCTTAAATAATGCTACTGGCATGCTCGTAATATTTATGCAGTTCACGGAAGCAAACAAAGCGAATTAATAAGAAATTAGGTAAGGATGGCTTAAGATCGGGCGTAACAGAAAAACTTAGAATCACTTCACACCACACCACCCTTTTTATACAGTTTTTGAAAGATTTTGATGATAGTCAAACGATTGAAGTGAAATTCAGATACTAAAACATACCGATCTAAAAAGGGTCAGATCTCCGAAAGAACAGACCTTTGCCGGATAAAATTCGATTCGATTCCGGTAACATAGAACTGAAAGTTGTGGAAATTGTGAAATCTAGATTTCCGCTTCGGTTTCTTATTACGACTGTGTAATTTTAAAAGGGAATATGCGAACCAAGACTGAGTCATTGTGACTCAAGAGTTCAAGATGTGTTCAACATGTGAAATTTATACTAAGATGGTTGCTGTAGTTAATGTAACTCCAGATTGGCAAATCACTGAGGGTATATACTTAACATAGTAATGGTAATGGAGTCTAAAAAAAATAATTTTTTTTTAATTAGAATTTGTATGCCTTTCAAAATGTATCTCTCGAAAAGTCAATTCATTTCTATATCACGAATAATCTTCCTTTTGGCCAAGGATGCCTTGAAAAATTTCTTTTCGAGCAATCGAAAACTCGTTATAAATAAGTTTCCGATATTATTATATAATCATAATCATTAAAAATTACCGACATAGAACGAATTAATAATTCTCTCATGCAACATGGTGCTCTCGGGCATAAAAAGTAGCCCATACAAATAAAAAAGAATTCTACGTGCAATCTACTGTATCTATAAATTCAAATGGACTGCTGGCACTAAAGGGAAACCAAACAAATAAACAGCTGTGTAATGCTGGAGCACGGTGCGTGCCACTCATGCACAGTGGGCGCACTTTAATTAATCTATTAAAGCATTCAAAATATTTGGCTGCAAATAAATAAACAATTTGCCTAACACTGAATTGGATCACTTTAAATATTGACACGCATATTCGACAAATTCGTTGATATTCATTAGTAACACTTGAGTGCGGTGTCAAAGTATTGACATAAATTTCAATCTACCCAAAACAGTAGGCAGTCAGCTGTCAACTTTGCCGAAGTCGGCCAAGCATACATTGATACTACTGAAACACCTCTGTAGTTGAGTTATTTAAATCTTTAATAGGTTACTGTTATTTTAATTTTGATTGATGGAAATCGTTAGGGAAATGTCAAAACAAAATCGAAAGCGACCAAATAACCATGGAGATGTAATAATATTTAGTACTCGTCATTATATATGTATGTACATATCTGGATAGAAATATTTCATAATAGAGAGGTATGCATTGAAAATAAATATTATTTATATATATAAATTGTGACAAAAAAGTACCCGGAAATTTTAAATAACACAAAAAATATTTAATTATTCATCAATATCCTCCTTATGCTAATATTTTCATCAGTCTTTGAAACACTTTGCCCGTTTTGGGTTGAACTTAAGCTTTTCAGCGAGTTTTGTTTTATCTCTTTCATCGACTGTTAACGGGTTTACGGATCGGCAATTATATAAAAATATCATGGAGCCAAATATAATATGGTGATTGCGGTGGTTGATCGATGCTATTAATTGGGTTTTTGGCTTTAAATTTGGTCATAAAAGTACTCTTTTTGAAAAAAATTAGCTTTATCGGGACAAGTCGAACAAGAACGCATTTCATACTCAAAATATCCACCGAAATCATTCGAATGGGCTCTTGCCATCTCTATAACACTTGTCTGACGATTTTCAAGTATCATATCCTTCACTTTTTTAGTATCTCTCTACAATTTGGGAAGGCTTTGTACCACTCGTTGGATTTTGAAACAAGTCATCGTAATATTCATCATTTGGTTAGTGGTAAATAAGTTTCTTGTAATATGAAAACATTTTCGAAAAATGGAGGGTTACCTCTGATTGACGATAAATCGAAGAGAGAGAAAGTATGAGATTCCAGATATCTACCGTAAAGCTGAGGTGTTGCTATTTCGACTATTTAAAATTATTTCGACAATTTTCGTTCGGTACAAGTGCTATTCTCACCTCACAACGGCTAGTTTAAAAATCATCGTTTTAGTTGCCTATATACAGGACAAGATAAACTCTGTTGAGCTCAGGTAGGATCTCAGTTCAGTAGTATTTTGAGACTGCACAAGTGATGGCTCAATACCACCGAGCTAGCGAAACTCAATCCTCAAGTACTAAATCGTAGGAAATTAATATATTAGTATTAGAAATCTCGAAAAGAAAACGGGACCTGAAAAGATTCTAACAAAAGTCTAGTAGTACAAAAAGTTGACTAAATCCCTCAATTGAAAAAGACTTAAACGTTATTTGATTCATATTTTTAATATATACTTAGTATAAATTAATATGTTAAAATTAAGGAAGCAAAGACGCCATGAGCTCTGAGCAATGCTAATACCTTTTTTTTGCGCAAATTTTTGGTATGGGAAGCCTTGTTGAAAGGGATACACACGATTTTTATCTAAAGCTCAAACGAATAAGTAAAAAAAAAACTTCTGGTAACTAGTTTCTTTTATTTTTTTAAAGGATCTGAGTTTCGGATCTTCAAAGAGAGCAGCATTTTGTTGTAGTTATAAATACCATCGGATCAAAAACTAGCCGGGCTAACAGAAAATAACTAAATTTTCATTTATTTTATTAGAAATCTCTATTATAGCCTTCAAAATAGGCTCATAAGTCAATCACCGTTGTGACCGTTGTCACCGTTCAATCCCCTCTCCCATACAATTGCTATACCTACGGCTGAGATAGCTTTCAGTGACATCAATTATTGTTTTTTTTTTTGCGGTTTGGACTCACTCCCGTGCCATTTGCTAGATGATTGGATACCTTGTCCCCTGTAATTCTGTACAGGGTGACTCATTGTGTTACAAAAATAAACAAGAATAACTATTTTTCTATCTGAGTAGTCGACTTACATTATTTTTATTTGGCATGCTATTATTTAAGTTTTTTTTTTTTTTTATAAATAAATGCCTGGGCTACCGAAATGAGGGCTTGGTTAAAGCGTTGATTAAAAATAAGTTATTACGGTTTGTTTTTGTAGCACTATTCATGCGCCACGCTGTAGTTGTAGTATCCTTAGATTGTTAAGACTATCTTTTGCGACCTCTACTCGATGAAGTTCTTTTGGATCTCTTTGACACGCTTCGTCCCTAAACGTTAAGCAAAATGTGTTGATTCGATTCAAATGATATGTTGAGATCTTGTGATATCTCTCTAAAGTCAACACGACAGGTTTCAAGTACAGTTTCTTTAACTTTTTCGATTTTATCGTCATTAAAAGAAGTGGATGGAAGACACACATTAGGAAAAAAATATTTACCGAATTAAATGGACCAGTTCGGGTCAAATTTAATCATACGGTATAATATTTAGGAGTAAAATTTCAAGTGCTGTTTCTCTAACTTTTTCGATTTTAGAAAAAATATTTTTAGAAACAGTCCGTGTTAAATTTGATCACATGGTATACTATTTAGGGTTATGTTGTAATAGGGCTAATAAAAAAATAAATTTTTTTTTTTTTCAATAAATGTATAATACCTTGATAGAATTTTGGTATATGAAACTAGAACTTCGGCTCACTGTAAATCGATTTTTGTAAACTGTTTCCTCCTAAGTTAAACGCGTGCGAGCTTTCTTGAAAGTAACGATTCCCTTAAATAGCAAATCATACAGCAATGGGATTTGTTTACAATGTGTAAAGGGTATATGTATCTAAGCGCAATGGCGATTTGGTAAGACTTTTCACTGCCTACAACAAAGTAGCGCGCCTACAGACATACATACTGCCATGTGCACTTGCATATAGTTATGTACGGAGATGTATTTCATTCAGGAACTGCATTCATACCATAAAACCAATACCGCAAAGTAATTTGAACGCATCGACGCGTAATGCTTTAGGAGCAGAGCGAAGCAGCCGCAGCAAGCGCTGCCGTCGTCACCGCATTTACGAGTTATGAATGCGCCGGCCAAACGCACAAATACTTAGCGCTAACTGTCGCTCTAAGCACTATATTTATGTACATGTGTGTGTGAGTATTTGTGCTTGTCAAGCTGACAAAGAGGCAATTGCTGTTGTCGCCAGCCAGCAGCAGCGATTTTCTTTTGCTTTACCCATTTTTCCGCCAAAGCTCCGCTGACTTCCCAAACGCATGAACTTTTTATTTCTCTGTGTAGTTGTTGTACATATGTGCTGTTGCTCACAAACACACACAAGCGCAATGCTGGCGCGCTGTTCGAAACATAATGCAATGAATTTATTTCGTACTTTGATATTTTGAAAAAAAAAAAGAAATAGAAAATATTCTACGCTGAGCGTGGCGCGCGCATTTAGTTCGCTATTTGCTTTGCTTGCGTGCGGTTCGAAGAAAGCGAGAAAAACGTAACGGAAATTAATAGTTTTTCATTATTCTAAGACTTGTGACACACATATTATTGGCCTATGCAAATATATATGTTATACACGCGTGTGCAAGTCGACAACAGGTTAAAAAAAGTTTTGAAAAAATATATAAAAATTTGTGAAACTTTGATGCTGAAAATCAGCTGTTTGAATAAAATAAAAAAACAACGAAAGTTGTAAAACTATTGTATAATAATAACTACCATAAAGTCATACACTGCGTATGAGTAACGTTGCTGCCGAAAAAAGTGTTACAAATTAAAAGGACGATTTAGCAGCGCGCCACATATACATACACATATATTTTATATACATACATACATACATACATATACTTTGCACGCATCGTTGCTTTTGATATTTTAAATGTTGACGCGGTCATTGCCAAGAGTTCAAAAATAAAAAATTGTCGAAATTTTCAGTTTTCAGTTTTCAAGGTGTTTTGTGATTGAAAAAAAAAAGTTAAAAAAATATTTGGCTCGTTGAAAAAAGTTTTTGAAATATCTGCGCGCAAATAAAGCAGCATAATTTTATTTGGCACTGCCTCAGCTGTGCGCCGCATGAGTCATTTGTTTTTTGTAAACGCAGCATATAAACAAACTAGTGTACAACAAGTGTAGTTAATTGCAAAAATTAATTATTGATTAATTAAATATTGATAAAATGTATTTAAATTTTTTTTAATTAAAAATTTTTTTTTAATTTTTTTTAATCTTTTTTTTTAATTATTTTTTTTAATCTTTTTTTTTAATTTTTTTCTTAATCTTCTTTTTTAAATTTTTTTTCTTAATTTTTGAAACTTTGATGCTTGGAATCGCAAACATTTTTCACATACCCACCTAAATACATATGTATAAGTACATATTCAAATCTAGTGCCATGTTTACATGGCATGCGTCGGTGGCAAATAATTGCTGCTCCATATAAATAAGCAAAATTTCGATTTTAAAATAGCCAGAGCATTAATTATCTTGCAGAATGTTCATGTTCAATGTTCAGGCAAAACTTACGGAGGCACATATACCAAAATACATACGTAAATACAATGTTTATATACGAAAAAACATCCGAAATTCTATGAAGCTTCATTTGAAAAGTGTATTTGCTGCTTTGCGGCCTAAATCAAGTGCAATATGCTCAGGAGCACATTCACACTCACGTTCGTGTACACGTTTGTTTGGCCCAAATCAACTTGTCTCGCCGCGTACGTGTGGAGTTCATAAATTTCGAATGTTTATTCTTTCAGTTTATTTTAATTGTTTTGAACTATTTCTTTCTGCCGGCTGCAGCACTTTACATGGAAGGGGTGCATTTGGTGTTAATGCTTGTTGCTCATGAAGTGTTTATATGTAATATGTACCGTTATGTGATTCTTCAAATTCATTTGTGGCACTTTATGTTAAGTTAGAATCATGAAGTATCCACAAACAAATTGTTAAAGCTTAAACATATAAATTTTAATAGCAGAAAGTACTAGAGTAATTGGAGCAGTGGCGGATTCACGGCGAGTTTTGGGTGTCAAAGCCATTAAAAATTGAGATTTTAAGAAAAATTCGGCAAAATTTATGAAGTAACATCAATATTAAAAAACATGTTGGAAGGAAAGCTTACCAAGGAAATTCTGAACACAGAGAGTTTTGGGATTGCTTCAATATAGTTTGAGCACGCGTCAAAGATGGCTAGCACTAAAGAGAAAATGGAATACCTCCTATGATACTGTCCTTGTCTTTTCTAAGACTGTTCTTCTTAGATGTCTAGCGGCATTATTTCTGAAGAAATATGGATCGATGGTTCCACCGGCCCATAAACCACACTAAACTGTCATTTTTTTTAGATGAAATAGTAGCCATTGATTCTCTCGGGATTGTTATTCGTCCAGAATGCGATAATTTTACGTGTTTACATACTCATTGAGCCAAAAATGGGCCTCATCGCTGAACTAAATGTCGGATCTTCTTGGAACTTTTTAAGAACCCAAGGAACGAAGCGATATCGCCTGGGAAGGTCGAGCGGCTTCAGTTTTTGTACAAACTGTATTTTGTATGCTTTAAATCTAAGATCTTGAAGTAAAATGCGCCAAGTCGTTTCATACGACTGTCCGAGTTGCTATGAAAGGCGCCGAATCGACTCTCCACGGTCTTCGTGAATACTCTCAGCTGCGGCTGCTAAATTTTGTTCACGGCGTGCTGGACGTGGTCTATTCGGTCGAATATTATCCAATAATGAATGCTGAGTGCCAAGATGGGTGATAGTGGTGCGAAGAGTTCGCTCAGTAGGCCGTTTGTGTTGACCATAAGTTGAGCGTAGCGCGCGAAACATTTTTTCAACAGAACATGAATTTTCGTAATAAAGTTGAACGATTTGTAAACGTTGTTCAAGCGTAAGTTTTTCCATGTTGAAACGCTAAATATTACTAACCAAAATATTAAATGACAGCTTGACACGACTCACGCGTGATCTGTTAAAAGAGGCTATTGAAAATAGTACCTCTATTTGAATCACCCGTTTTAAGTTATAATAAATCCTTTGCTACAAATCAATATTTTTTATATTTATATAAGTAGCAATTAATATCTTCCCTATCATTACGTTTTGTATAATAATAGTCTTTTCCGACTCACCACTTATTTTCTTGATATTTTCGATCACTTCTCTCATTCCAAAAATTGTTTATTTATGCAACACAAGTAGAGAAAATTATAAAGCACACCGGCTCGCTGTTCTATCTCCCATCCATCATACTAGATTAAAGATGTTTATTTGATTCTTTGCTTCGTTGTCGAATCGAATACAGCTAATAAATCATGCGCAGTTTGTACATAAATGTCATTAGTGAATGCGGGCAAAGCATTAATGGGTTATATTATTTATGGCTGCTGTGATAACCTCTTCACCTTCGCTGATCATAATTCAATAATATTAGTAGTGTATTGTTCGTGAATTTACGTTTTATGAATTATTTTCGGTAATTTGCGGTCAGTCGTTAGTACCGTAATCTCTGATAATGCCATAATATGCCCGCTCATTTGCCATTTCTTGTCAGTAAGGTTTGCTATTTCATCAAGGAAAGATATACGATTCAACAACAAATAGAAGTATTAAAATTTACTACCGAAATTCGGGGTCTGTGGGTTAAATTTTAAGAGCGCTACAGAACAGATCAACAATTGAGCGCCAAGTGGGAAAATTTGAATCCACAGATCTTAGCCTACATTCTTACGAGATCGAATGGACACAAGAACGGACGAAGCTTGACCTCCAGAATCATCGTATGTTCGTAAAATGGGCTGAGCTGCAACTTGAAAATGATCCGGGTTTTCATCGAAAAATCGTCTTCAGCGATGAGCTTTATATCTAGCAGAATGGCTTCCTCAATAAGCAAAATATGCGTTATTGGTCAGGCAGTAATACAGACGTATGCCGTGGGTCACTTCATGAGTCAACCGAAAAAATTATGCGGTTTATGGGCCAGAGGCGTCTTTGGGCTGCACTTCTTCCTTGATGATCAAGACCGGCACGTTACTGTGAATAGGAATCGCCAAAGCTTAATGATAATCGAATATTTTTGTCCCGAATTGCAAGATATAGACTTGGACAATATGTGATTCGAACAGCACGGCGCTAAAAGTCACACAGCGAATGTCACAATCGAATTATTGAAAAACAAGTTTGGTGAACGTGTTAGAAGCTGTTATACTTTTTTTGTGTGTCTACGTCAAGTATGTGATCTATGCCAACAAGCCATTGCATTGATGAACTTCGTATGAATATCGATCGTGAAATAGCCGATTTATGCTTGCAAACCGTTGAAAATTGAATTCAGCGTCTGGACTTCTGCTAGCGTGCCCGGGGTGCCATGCGAAATAAATCGAGTTCCATATACATATATAATGGCATCGAATGTATTTTCACAGTCATAGCGTTTTTATTGAAAACGTTACTTTATATGATTATTAAGACGAGCTGAGTCGCTTTAGCCATGTTCGGCGGCCCGTCTATCTGTAGATACGCGTACTCTCTTTTGACATGTCCATCTAAAATTTTGCACACGTTTTTTTCTCTGCAAGAAGTTGCTTATTTATAGGAGTTCGATATCGACTCATTATAGCATATAGCTGCCATACAAACTGATCGATCGACAGCAAGTGCTTGTATGGGCAACTTCTTCGGTTCACGATATATCTTCATGAAATTTCGCATGGCAAATTGTCTAAGGTAACGGTGCCATCTAGGGTGAAATCTTTCAGATCGGTGACTAATCAAAATGGCGTTTTTGTATGAAAAACATTTAAATTTTATAAGATATCTTCACCAAACTTGAAATGAGTCATTATCCAATAGATTGCAGCATAGTCGCAGACATATTCTAAAGATTGGACTATTATTGCATATAGCTGCCACCTAAACTGTCTGATCAAAATCAAGTTCTTGTATGCAAAACTTTTTTATTTTACGAGATATCTACCTCAAATTTGGCATGATATATTGACCAAGATATTACTACAATTTTCGAAAATATTAAACCGATTGGACCACTATAACATATAGTTGCCATACAAACTGAACGATCCAAATCAACTTTGTTTAAGCAGATATCCGCAAACAATGTCATATGCTTAATGTAATCAGTTATAACAATTTCAAATATTCAATTTCTCCAGTAGAATTAGCTTATTGCAAAGTCTTGAGAAAAGTATCACAAAGTGATTGTCGCACGTCCTTGACACCATCCATATATGCCATTTTGGCGCATATGACCTTTGACAGCAAGTGTTGGACGCATTACAATTCGCCCACAAAGCAAATGTCATAAATAGTTGCTTGCAACATTGTTTGCCAGCGCAATAAACAGCTGATATTTCCTTACAAAAATTTATTGGCACACATACAACTATACATAAGTAGTACATGCATTGACACAAGTAAACAAGTACAGGAAGGAAATGTACATATGTACCAGTGTGTGCGTTTACGCATTTGTTGCATTGCCTAATATACATACATACTCACACATGCACATTATCGCTATTTGCGCTTGCCAACGCTTAACTAATTTTATTAGATCAAAAGAGAAATATGAATTTGCATGGCATTTGCCCTTGTTGGCAGCTGTTGCATTCAACTGACGTTAGTGTAAATTGCTACTATAGTTAAGCTACAATTAAAAGTGTTGTTGCTGCATGTTTTTTTGTTTTTTTTGCAACACTTGCAACCCACACAGCGCTTGGAACAAGGCAAGCCGTTGAAATGCCACCAACGACAATTTTGTAAATGAACTATTCCATTTAAATGAAGTGCATAATTCAACTGCTTATATGCTATATGATATATAATATATACTATAAATATATGTCATATGTACATATGTATGTATATATTAATATAGCTGCCCATAGAAAGTCGCATTCATAATTGGCTGACGCTGGAATGAGCAAGCAAGCATACAATTTCATTAAATTACAAAAGTATTTTTTATTTATTGCTTGGGCTCGCCAAATTTGGCAACGTCGGAAGGTCGCTTTTGTTTTAACCAATAATTCTAATTTGTCAATTCGTTTTTAATTAACCAGTAGCCAAATAAGTACGCATAAAGTGCGCAGCTTTCTACTGGCGCCACTTTATTGTTAAGGCGTGGAATACAAAAACTAAATAAGCAACTTCAGTTTTTTGATTTTGAACTTCTTTTGACTTTAACTTCCCCTCCACATTGTGTTACTCAACCGAAACGTTAACGGCTAATATACACATTGCTTTTTTTATTCGTCTAAACTTAGCAGCATTCAAAACAAACAAGACATTCGTCCAAGAAGAAGCAATAAAATTTCGTTTCCGTTGCATGGTGGGTGTGTGAAGCACATTAGCAAGCCCTCAAACTACTATATAACATACATACACATATAAATACTTACAGAAGTATATATATGTGTCTTCCATGGTCAGTGGTGGGCACGTGAGTTTTCAGTTTAAAAAATCGAGTAGCATGTTCAATTCTTAGAACTTGTCCAGCAAACAACTATTTCTATCGAGGAACAAAACCTTTTACTACACCTATAATATTACCTTACTATCATTCAGAGGTAAATTTTTTTAATTGGACCCCTCCCAATTGTAAAAGGTGATCCATTTCTTTAATAAAAAAAAAAAAAAAAAAAAAAAAAAAAAAAAAAAAAAAAAAAAAAAAAAAAAAAAAAAAAAAAAAAAAAAAAAAACACACAGAAACATCAAATCTAATGAGGAATGTTTGTTATTATTCAAAATGACATTCTTGGGCATTTATGCCTTTCACATGTTAGTCTCAGATGGTCTATCCGTTGAGTCCAGTTTTCGATGATTAGTTCGAGTATTTCGACTGATAACTGGCGAATGAGACTTTTGAATAGACTTCCTTGTTCACAGAAAAAAGTCTAACGGTGTGATATCACACGATCTTGGTGGCCAATCGACAGTTCCAAAACGGGAAATTGTTTGCTCTTCAAAGTATTCTCTCAATAAATTCATTGATTGATGCGATATGTATGAAGTGGCGCCAATTTGTTGAAGCAAATATCGCCGAGATCACGAGCTTCAATTTTGGGAATATAATACTCGGTTATCATGGCGCCATAACGGTCTCCATTGATGATTACGTTTTCACTGGCTTCATTTTTGCAGACAAATGGACTGATGACTCCACCGATCTTTAAACTAGAACAAAGCGTTGCTTTTATGAATGAAATGGCAGGTCTTGAAGTTCTTCAGGTTGTTCTTCATTCAAAATGTGACAATTTTACTTGTTCATAAACCCACTGACCGAGAAATGAGAATCAATGATGAACAAAATTTTGCTAGAAAACGTCGGAAATTCATGGAAATTTTCACAACCCCATAGAGTGAAGAGATGTCACTTGGAAATGTCGAGCGGCTTCATTTTTTGTACAAATTGTATTTTGTACGCTTTAAATCTAAGATCTAAGTAAAATGCGCCAAGTCGTTCCATACGACTGTCCGAGTTGCTATGAAAGGCGCCGAATCGACTCTCCACGCTCTTCGCGTACACTCTCAGCTGCGGCTGCTATATTTTCTTCACTGCGTGCTGGACGTGGTCTATTCGATCGAATATTATCCAATAATGAATGCTGCGTCTCAAGATTGATGATCGATTATGTTGACCATAAGTTGAGCGAAGCGCGTGAAACATATTTTTAACAGAACATGAATTTTCGTAATAAAGTTGAGGGGTTTTTAAACGTTGTTCAGGTGTAAGTTTTTCCATGTTGAAACGCTAAACATTACTAACAAAAATATTAAATGACAGCTTGACACGATTTACGCTTGATCTGTCAAAAAAAAAGAAAAAAAATTTATTTATTCATCTTTCGATAGTAATTTTTTTTCGAAATTGTCTGTGGTAGTAACTCTATCTCTGAGTAAACTTACTGGCTTTCGCCTTTTAGCTGATTACACAAAAATATTACGAAATTAAAAGTAGTGAACATACCACTCTTATCCGAGGCTGTTGTTGCGTTTTCATTTGGGGTGGTTTTTTACGTGGCGGGTCTCAAACCCAGTGCACAACCCTATGCAGGGGATGTTTCGCCTTCTCACTTTAGCTCGCCTTCAAACGGATGTTCTTAGGCTACCCAGAGGACACTAGGTCAAAGACCGGAAGTCGTGAGCTGCTTGAGTCATATGTAAAAGAATCATTTCTGGCCACTCCCAAGTGAATGGCGATCAGAGAACTTCTACACATGACTCCATCCATCCACATACCACTCTGGCTGGAATTAAGTTAGAGTCGGTTATTAAATCTGAAATCGGCACATTACATGTAGGTGTTGTAAACGGAAGTCGTTTTTACTACCTACACGGTTATGTATTTGAATCCTAGATGAATTCTGTTGGGTCCAATTAGAGGAAATCATTCGCTACTAAGTTTCTAAATGAAAAAAAAAAAAAATCATGTATTTCCGCATACAGATATTCTAAATCAATAGCATTTCCTATTAGCAGAGAATCCAGCACATCATCAAAAATCGGCTAATTGTAAGGAAAGTTCCACAATAACAATAAAAACGACCAAAAATACAAAAAATTGCAAGAAATATAAAAACCAACAATATTTTCAGCAAAAGTACAGCATAAAAGATATCTTTTGCCTATTTTAGTGTACTCGATTTAGACTAAAATGTGTCTCGTACATTGTTAACTTTAATGAAGGCCAGCCGTTATAAGCAAAATGGCAAATACTGAATTTGAGTCTGCTTCAGACACATAGATTGATCTAAAAAAAGCAATGTGTTTACTCATATGCAGTTTTTGCTCCTCAAACGGAATAATACAGTTCTCTCAATCTCTATTAAAAATGAATAGAATTAATTCTATTATAAATACTTGCTCTTATCTCTTGCAAATTCGCTTGGTATTGATAATCAGTAAAGAATGTGGGACAAGGAAAAACTTTTAGATTACTGCTCCAGAAACAAAGCTTAGTTGTATTTAGCAAGTGTACTAGATGCTATGGAAATAAGAGTACAGTATTAGTAAAAATTCAATATTAATATTAATAAATAAAATCTAATGACTGCTATCGGAATTAAGAAATTTTATATACGCATATAATATGGCGTTTACATATTTTCCAAATTGTTTACTACTACTACAGCGTGCCAGTCGTTCTTCCTATTGGAAATTTCAAGCCACGCCGGGTCCTTCTAGAGGAGGTCTTACCAACGGAGAGGAGGTCTTTCTCTTCGACTGCTTCCCCCGGCAGGTACTGCGTCGAATACTTACTGAGTTGGAGCGTTTTCGTCCATTCGGACGACTTGACTTAGCAAGCGTAGCCGCTGCCTTTTATTCTAAATACGATATTCGTCGTTGCGCAAACTGCGCAAAAGATCATAAATCATCTTCCGCCGAACCTCTTCTCGAAAACTCGTAACGTCGACATCTAATGATGTTGTCATCGTCCATGCTCCTGCACCATATAATAGGATGGAAATAATGAATAGACTTTACTTTTCAATTGCCCTTATCTAGTCTGGAGAAAACAGAACTAATAGCGCGGTATCATCGACATACGTCAGCAGTTGTACACTATTATGGAAGATTGTACCTTCACCATTCAGATCCGCAGCTCAAAATATTTTCTCCAGCAGTAGATGGAAGTTACATAATAGCGAGTCGCCTGGTTTGAAACCTCATTTGGTATCGAACGGCTTGAAGAAGTCCTTCCCGATCCCGACGGAGCTTTTGGTGTTGCTCAACGTCAGTTTACACGGCTATATTAGTTTTGACGAGTATACCAAATTCAGACAAAGCGTCATTAAGGCAGCTGTCAAAAGCAGCTATGAAGTCGATGAAGAAGTAGTCTCTGGTCGGTTGTTGATTTGCCATGTCTAAAGCCACACCGATAAGGTCCAATCAGTTTGCTGCCAGTACGCTTAGTAGAACCTCATATGCGATGTTGAGGAGGCTTATCCCACTTTGGTTGGCACAGATTGTAGAGTCTTCCTTTTTGAGGATTGTGAAGAGGACACTTAAATTCCAAATGTAGGGCATATTTTCGTCGGACCACATTATACGCCGATTTGTTGTTCTTCAGGCGGGTAATTGATATTCAATGGAAACCTCGCTTCTTCGTCATCGATTCAACAGGCTGGAGAATTGTTCTCTCCATAATTTCAGCATATGCTGGGCATCAGTTAGTAGATAGTATACCATCTGCTGCTATATATATATATATATATATATATATATTTCCCCGAACCTGCCCAGCCCCATAGCCTCTTCTTACTTGCTTACTATCAATTTATATGCATACCACACAAGTCGTAAAGGAATAATATAAATAATAAAAATGATCGTGCAAATCTTTAGGATTTTCTATTTTAATTTAACTACACGTGTCATTAAAGAAACATACCCACTAGACGCGTATCTCGCATATTTAATATGTGAACATATGTGCGCCAGTATGTAAGTATGTTAGCTTTAATATAAAAAACAGATAAAATAGCTAAATCTCAGTCGTTCAAGCGCGGCAACAATAATGTGTGCGCAACGATTAAGGCATCTGTGTTGTTTACTTGGCACTTTAATCGCTAATCAAAAAACGGGCGCGATAACGAAACCGCATTCACCGCAACACAACCGCAAATGTCTTCTCTTTCAGATAGCGCTACCGGGAGTGTCAGAGTGTGTGCGAGGTCTAAATTGCCAACGGCCAAGCGTTCAATGCGATAGACACAAGTATACAAATTGCATTGAGGCCTAGAAAGTTTATGAGATTTGCGAAAAGAAAACTCACACCGCACTTAGCGTTAATTGCGGAAAAGTGATTTGTTGTGGCGACTGTGATTGTGTGGGTGTGCGTACTTCACTAAGCCGGAGCCATTGGTGTGCCGCGCACGTTCTGATAGTCGTGAAACTTTATGAAAATTGTATGAGCAGCAATAACAATAACAACATAAACATCAACAGCAACAGCAACGGCAACAGCAGCTGGAGCAGGCATTCCGCAAAGATGTCGACAGCTAAATGGATTTGGCGATTGGCGTTGAGCATTCTAGGTGAGTACATGTGTGCTGGCAGAGCGAATTTCCTGACCGCTTGTTCTTGTTTGTGTACGTAGTGTTTGTTGGTGGTGACTAAAATGTGGAAAATATTAATGTCTTATTTTTATGGCCGCTACTGTTGAAGTATTTTAATGTAATCCAACAATTTTTGTAGCAAAAAATGGACAAAGCTAAATGCTTGAGCTTCGATAGGCAGTAATTAAAATATTTTTGTATTCATTTTCGCTTTTCATATTTCGAAATACTTAATACAGGCACTTGTGGGGTTAATACTTTCGAAAGGAAAAAAGTAAATAAATAAAAAGTTTAGCTCTGTGACTGTAGCCAAGAATTTGCAATCAATCAATTATAATTCTTTCGCCATAAATTGCTACGGGGGCGTTTCGATAAGTACTTAACAATAACGCCGTTGACTATAAAACAAGCCGGAGTTACAATAGATGTTCTCATAGACAGCTACAGCCAAAATTTCCTCGTTCTTTTTTTTTTTTTTTAACCCGGAAGGGGTTGTGTTCGCTCATTTAAAAAAAGGAAAACGCGTAATACTTGTCGCTGATTCTTCATCGGCGGAGATCGTCAGAAATTGGTTTAACGAGTTTCAATATGGTCGCTGCTGGTGTTTGTTGAGCTGCGCTTTGTTGTCCGGAAATAGTTTTTTTAAAACTTGAAACAAAGGTCTACGATATTATGTCTCCAAACTGCCAATTGCAGATGCATGAGATGCAGATATATATAGTAAGTAACTCAAAAAATGTGTAAGCCATAGCTGCATAAAATATTGGTCATAAAAAGCTGTCGGTACGATAGATGCCGCTCTTGTTTACTCCTGACAAAAAGCCCAATCGTGAAACCACTTCACTGTACTGTTTGAAGCAGTTTGAGTTGTTTCGTGGCCATCGACGATACATGGAACCTTTGGTATGTAGCAGAGACAAGGTGTAGTCGAAATTGTGAGCTTCACCCGCCAACCTTGCACCAGCGAAGGCGACTAGCACAGACTGGAATGGTGATGGCCATCGTTTTCTCTGATCGAAAAATTTAATTCCGGAGCATAAAGACAATAACATCAATAACAAGTTTGGTGAAGTTAGGTTAATATGGTCGACCAATAAGCCACGCGTAGACCAGTTTGGTCCTTTGCGGTATTAGATGGAGTTTAATTGCTAAGTTCAAGAGGATTATATATCGTTTAGAATGCCTGCGCTTGATGCGAATTTTAGCATATTCTGCGGCCTCACTATCGGTACCTCCTTCCGTGTATCATACCGTGAGAATGCTTACAGCGTAGTCTTATTTTCCATTGATTCTCTGGTACCTTCCGCTAGACATTTTCTGCAGTCTTCTCAACCTGTCAGCTCCGTTCTGCGGGCATTTATCGCCACCGGACAGACCAGTATTCCCATCAAGCTCTTACAGTCTTTTCTATCTAGTGCCAATAGGAATTTTGTATACTTCCGGTCTATCGGTTTACAGTTTTGCACACAGGCAGCTCGTTCCATTGGGTTTTGAAATTCTTTAATACGTTTCTGTTCAGATCGTCGTATAGACAATGCATGGGTTTTCCAATATATAATACTCTCAGAGCTGGAGTATTTTTATCCATTCGGATGACATGAGCTAGCCGCTGTCTCCTAATTCGCTGAACTATGTCAAAGTCGTCGTATATCTCCCACAGCTCATCGTTCCATCATCGACTGCGGTATTCGCAGTTACCAATGCGCAAAGAACATTTATATCGAAAACTTGGAAAACATCCCTTCGCACCATTGAATAGAATAGAAAATAAGATTTGAGGTAATGCACCGCGACCTAGGCACAGTTAGCACAGGAGACCATGCCCATGTTGGACAGGTGCTCTTACCATACATACGTATATCAAGACGGGGTTGAAGAGTTACTTATAGAATTCGGTTTTTGTTCGTCGAGAGTCACCTTTTCAATTACCTACTCAGTTCAAATCAGCATCTATTGACAAACGTTATTCTCCGTGGCATCTTGAGCCTGACGTTGTTGTTGGTGTTAATGTTGATTCAAAGATAGACGAAATTATCTTTGACTTCGAAGCTGTGACTGTTAACCGTGAGACATCATTGACTTCGCTTCTTTGTCCAACCTGAAGAAAGTAGAACTAACGGCACGGTTATTAAGGTCAATGATATCGATATTATCGGTGTACGCTAGTGGTCGTACTCATACCTTATCGCAAGAAAATGTTGAATGTAAAAATTTAAGCTCCTCGAATGAAAAGAACGTTGTATTGAGAAGTAAACGCCATTTTTCTAAAACTTTCGTTTTTCATTTACAGGTTAAATGCTTATCGGACCGCTTTCATGTCAAGTTCATCTCAAAAACATATAATACAAATCATAGCATTTCAAGTGAAATTGTAGTTTAAAAAAAATTAGATAGTAGTTTCAATTCAAAACCCTTAAATAGCGGCCTTCAAACTACCACTGGGATCCGAATTTCCAAAAAAAATTTTGTTTCCAAAAACCACTTCAAATTCATTAAACTTTATGTCTACATAAAATATATATGCAAGCAATCATCGAGCCTTCTTTCTATAGATAAATGAATTTTATTTTTAATTCGTGCACGTCATGAGTAAAAGCGTCGGTGCACGGTGCGTATACGTGATTAATAATTTCGTTTCGCCTTTTAGTAATTTCATATTTTTAACAAGCATGACTCTGCCTACATTTAACAATAACTTAAAGTATTTAACAACATTTCCTAGAAGTTTTTTCCGAAAATCTTCTGTCATGGCACTTTGGCAATAAATCAAGCGTTTATGCTTGCACTGCTGCCGCCATAATTGTGTGATTTGGTCGGTGGCTGCGTTGATTATGATCGGTAGTAGCGTCATCACTCAACCGTGGCAGCATCCATCCACAGTGGGCCATATGTTCTTAGTTCGATTGCTGACCATGAAATTGGGTCTAATGGCTTTATTTGATGGAATTTCCTAGGGGATTTCACATTTCTTTTTTTTTTTGTAGATTGGCCCCTCAGGCATAACACTAATATTAATAAATATTATATTTAGTTTTTAAAATGTGATATGATTAAACGGATCTAGTTTAACGATTCACATAAATGATGGAATTTGTTGTGGAGTGATTTGGTAATAGCTTGATTGGGGGTTAAGAACACTCATTTGGCTGTGAAAAATTATCACAACTCTGAAAAATATTATGGATTCCTCCAAATTTTACTCTGTCCTATCATTTGTCATTGAAGTGAATCTATAAATCGGCCGATAGATCTGTGTTCACCCGCGTTGGCTCACCTTTTGTACTTCACTGCTTTGACTATTCCGTGATCCTGAGGTAGACGCCGCTCTTGGGGCACCTGAGTTTGTACGATGAAAAATCGACAAGTATTCACAATGAAGTTCAGCGTGCCACTCATATATGATGTACTATTTACAAGAACACCCTCCAGATTCCTTTGTCCTGTACATAATTATTTTAAAGGATTTTGAAGGTAGGTGAAGTAAGTGGCTGTCTAACGACACACTTAGGCTTTTTGGAGGCTTATTGTGATAGATTGCGATAGTACAAAATGCAGCAATATAATGATATCGCAGTAACAAATAAGCTTCTTTCAAGCTACCATACTGTCTTCTATAATAGTACATTTTATACCCTGAACATGGTATATAAAGTTTGCCATGATGTTTGTAACACTCAAAGTATACATTTTCGATAGTACCTACCGGTGATGGCCTAACTTGATGGATCTTTTAAAAGCATCTCATTGATCTATAATCAATACAATGAGTTGATCAGCGCCCCAAATAACAAATGCTCTTTGCACGTATTTTTTTGGTTCCAATTGGTCTGCTCCCCGTGGTACCGGATTTAAGTCTCCGATCAGACCTTGTAGCTTTTGCTACTACTAGCTAACCAGTCAACAACTCAATGACTGGTGACATTTGTCGTTTGAACTTCAAATGTCTTTCCATTAGAAAAAAACTCATTTAAAGTCTATAATATAATTTCGAGCAGAGTATTACAGCACTATTTGTGACAAAGACCGTGGCCAAATTCGATCCCCTGCCCGGAGGGGGACCAAAATGAAACGTCATATATCCTATAACGTATCAATATAAATTATTAGCTTGACGAGCTGAGTTGATTTAGCCAATTCTATATGTACAACCGTCCGACTGTCCGTCCATCTTTATATATGCTAACTAATTCCGCAGTGTTTTAGTTATCGATTTGAAAATTTGAAACCGAATTTCGTGTGCGGAATCGTTGAGTATGTTGTAAAAAGCTTACGGTGATTCGGTTTTATCGAAACGACAAGCCTACGAGTGGTAGAAAGCCTTCAAAGAAAATCGAGAGATCATGGAAGGGGAAAGATATGGTGGTTGAAAAGCGTTAGGTAAGTGTTACATATCTCTAGATATCTCTCGCGGGCCCGTTCGAATAATTTTGGGTTTGAAATCCGTTCTTGCTTGACTGGTCCCTAAAAAGCTGATTGTTTTTCAAAAATATTACCGTAACAGGTCTCTTTGGACATGTTTGATCGTTCAAATTCCGATTCCATATTCATGGAGAGCTTTATAACGGCCTATGTGACATGGGTTTATGAGTCTGACATGCAAATAAGTCAACAACTATCAGAATGGAAGAAAAAAAAAGGAGGCCGGCCAAAAATCAAGGTGATGTTCATTGTTTTTTTTTTCGATATTCGTGGTTTGGTTTATCCTGAATTTTGTTCCGGAGAAACAGACCGTCAATAACGACTTCAGTTTGGCCGTCTTGAGACAATTGCTTTAGAATATCCGTCGAAAACGGCTGAAATTGGGGAAGGAGAATTCATCGATTTTACACGATTATAATACACCATCGCATTAAGCCACGATTGTGATCGAATTTAAAGCCAAAACTACAATGAATACCATATATCAATCACCGTATTCACAAGATTTGGCTCCATGTGCTTTTTACTTGTTCCCTAAACTTAAGTCGCTGCTTCTGTTTGAAATAGGAGCTGCTTTATATCGTCTAACATATTTATCGCAGTTTGAACAGAGTTTTATTTTTTGAACCACATATTTGACAAACATTCAGTTCATTAATATGAATTGATGTTTTGATTCTGTTATTAACATCATATAATTTATTATTTAAATTTTATTATAAATTTCATACTCCCACCTTAGTATCTTCGTGTTTAACACTTCTCTAAATAATCTTTGCACAAAAATAGAGCAATAAATTACGAATTTATTTCAAATATTCTAAAACCGCATTTCAAAATTCGCACAACAGCTGTTGCAATGCAACAAACACAAGCAATAATATTTAATATAAAAATGAGTATTGAAATTAGCAGCGCTGACATAAAATTTGTGGCAAACCCCTCTAATTTGCACAAGCATTTCACCCAGTTTCTATGTCACTCATATAATATAGTCCGGTGTATGTTTGTTCAACATATTTCAAGAAATTTTATGGACATTTTGACTTTCAGCTGACAAAATGCTGACAATCTCAATGTAAATATCTTCTGGCTATAATAAATATGGCTGCCTTTGCAATTGTCATGCCAATATACTTTGTGCACAAAACAAGGGGATGTGGGTGGGGGTGAAAAATAATTTTGCTATTTGACGTCGAATTTGGCAGAGATGGACGTGTGACGCATTTCAGCTATATTTACCGAGACTAAATTATTTTAATTATTTATGCGCAAAAGAAAAACAAACTTATTAGAAGAGTGTTTGCACTGAGTGCTTTACTAAAAAGCCCTCTCAGTTTTATATTGTATACTCTTTTGTACTATCTATTTTCGGCAGTTTGTATCTTCAAATGTTTCAGCACTCAAATCCATAACATTATTTTAGGTAATCCAAATAATGCCGGTATTAAGAGCAATCCCATTTGTTGTTAACACTTTAAATGATCGCTCGAAAAGCTTGCTTTCTTGCTTTCTCGTTACTAATGACTTAATGAGTAATTGAATGGTCAACTAATTGAGTTCATACCTTTGGTTGTGTTGTATTGTTTTTACAGTTGTGCTAGTCACCAGCGCAGCGGCCAATGAACCGACCGGATATTTTCGTGAGGTCTGCAAATATCGCAAGGGGAAATTGGTAAGTGGATTTTAAGATTTTTTTTCTCATTTCTTTTTTTAGTATTTGCCATTGATCGATAGTTTAAGGAATAACACCATCTGTTGATGTTACAGGATAATAATAAACCCAATGATTATCCTTATTCCGCACAACCAAGGCGAGGTTCGCAATCCACTTGCGAGCGGCATTTGTCGTCTCATAAGAGGCAGTAGAGTGTTTTGTCTAAGGTTTTTCACTTCCAGGTCTTTAAACGAACTCTGGGTCCTATAAGTATAGGTAGAACAGTAAAATTTATTTTGGTTCTTTTACTACTTGTGACTAAAGCTGCTGTGTATTTCTAAAAGCTCGAATTAATCACTTTGGCACACCACAGAACACTTTCTACGCAGATTTCAGATATTAAGGTTAGGTAATACATAATTCGAATACCTCAGGATATGCTCAGAAAGCACGGAAAATTATTTGTAATATTTTCCCTTCCGCACTCCACATTTCAACTACGCGGAAAGTGAATTGTAATGAAGGAGTACTTCTTCACTAAGTCGTGCTTTGTGAGCAGCCAACTTTTATAATAGTTTTGTGACTGAAACCCGCCTATCTTGGAAAAGTATCCGACGTAGTAAATTGTCTTCTGTTTCAATTACAGTTTCCGCACTAATGTAATGCTGTATGTATTTCAAGCTGAGGTCTTCACTATTGCGAAAGCCTCGAAGCTGACCTCTATTGCACTTGTAGGCGATTCCAGAGTCAACAGCTACGTAGACAGCCAAGCAGTAATAAACGCAGTAATCTCGCATCCCATATCGGTCAGAAGTGTCTTGTGTGTTGCCAAAAGCAAACAGCTTAACACCTGAAAACTTAATCTATATTGGGAACCAATGCATTGTCTATACGAAAACCTGAACAGAAGCATGGCAAGGAAAATGAAAACCCAATAGGGAGAGCTATCTGGATGCATATACAGCAGGGTAGATCGGAAGTATACAAAATTGCTATTGGCACTCGATAGAAGAGACTGTAGGAATATATCGGTGGCGATACACGCCTGCAGACCGAGACTACTGCAGGAAATGTCCAGCGCAAGGCAGTAGGGAAACAATGTGCTCTTGTCCTGCATTGGCTAGACTACATTGTAAGCATTTGGGGTTCTCACGTTATGCTACACTGGAAGAGGCATCGATAGGGAGGATACAGAGTCTGACAAATATCGCGTCAAGCGCAGCCGTCTTAAAGGATGACTATTCCTAAAGGACCTAGAAACTGAACTCCTTCTAGTATCGCAAAGGACTAAAACTGGTCTATGCGTAGCTTATTGGCCTACCAGATTAACCTAACCTAACTCGGCATTCAGAGCTCTGACATCACTGAAAGTTTTCTTATACTTGGTTGAAGTCAGTTCGGGAGCTTCTTGTTGCATCAGCAATATAAGTAAGCCGCCATTATATTTTATTCTCGCAACTATCGTAATAAAGAACATTTCGGAGTGAAGTGCAGTCTACTGTCTCTGGCTCTGGAATGAGAGTATAGAACGGTGATTAAGAGATATTTACTGAACTCTCTTATAAATAAGTGTGGTTGGTTGGCCACTATGATAGATTAAAAACCATGATGTCTGCTATACTACATACTGAACTTTAGGGTAACTGTGTCTTTCGAGGGTTGACAAATAAGATCCTGTATTTCCGCTTTTAACACTGGAGTCAGGTTAAAGTCAAATCCTAGATCTGTTTACCATAACTTAAGATATATGTATGATTTGAGTGCCTAGATTGGAGAGTTTAGAGAGTTAGATTTAAGCATTGGTATAAATATTTTCTGTGATGGCTACTTTATTTCATATTAAAACTTCTTTTGTCTCACAATATTATGACTAATTGTGTACTTGGTTCTTTCAGCTAAGACCCGTAACCGAATACCGCCAACGTTTGCATGCATTGCGTGAACAGATGAAAATACGCTCATCACTGCGCGGCCTCGAGATCGATGCATACATATTACCACCCTACGATGAACATTTGAATCAAGAACTGGCCGAGAATGACAAACGTGTGCAATATCTCACTGGTTTTACGGGTATCGGCGCATTTGCTGTTGTTACGGCGCGTTCGGCGGCGGTCTGGGTGGACAATCGCTATGTGCAGCAAGCTGATGCGGAAATCGACTGCGAATGGGAGCTTTATCGGCTGAACGATACTGTTACGATAACGGGATGGCTATCGGTTAGAGAAAATTAGCAGTTAATAAAATATACGTAATTAAAAACTCTCTATTTTTATGCTTGAAGGCTAAACTGTATGCAAACCAGCGAGTTGGCGCCGATCCACACCTTGTGCCGCACTATTTGTGGATGCGTTGGGAGCGTGAGCTGGGCAATCGGCTGTTGGTGCTCAGCAGAGTCAATAACAATTTGCTGGATATGATATGGGTGGATCGTCCGCCAGCATCAAATTTCACAATACGCGTGCAAGAGCTGCAGTTCGCCGGCGACAAGTGGGAGTTTAAAGTGGACCAGTTGAGAATGAAATTGCAGAAATTCAGTTGTAATGCCATGATCGTTACATCACTCACCGAGATAGCCTACTTGCTGAATATACGTGGACTGGACTTGCCATATACGCCGGTGGTGAAGGTAATTTTGCCAAACATATAGCGAGAAGAGCAGAAAAATTTGTTTTTGAACTTATTACTTTCCAGTCCTACCTCATTGTGAGCCACGATGAGATCTTCTTCTACGTAGACCATAGTAAGATGACACAGGGCATAGACTTCCATTTGCGTACCGACTGTTACAACGAACGTTGTGTGAAGTATAAATTAAATAATATTTTACATATCACCTTTTTTAATCTACAAATTAATCTTGCAGAATTAGGGAATACAACAAAGTGTGGAGCGATCTGCGTACCTATGCGCAAATCTGGAAACGTGTATTAGTACCGGGTCCATGTGTGAATGAAGAAGGTGCATCTGAAGCCGTGTACACGGCATTGCCAAGCAATATAGTTTACATCGAGGCTTCGCCCATAATTTTTATGCGCGCACAGAAAACGCCCGAGGAGCAGCGCGGCATGCGTGAGGCGCATGTACGTGATGCCGCAGCCATTTGTGAAGCCATGAGCATTTTAGAGAACAGAGTGAGTGTTCATAAACTGTGTTGTATGTTGAAATAATTTAGTCATTGCATGTTGTCTTTTTCGAATGCAGTTCTTCATCGAGCAATGGACCGAGGAAAAGGTGAAATATGAGATCGATCGTTCGCGCCTCTCGCAGAATAATGCACGTGGTCTTTCGAAGCGCAGCGTTGTGGCTTTTGGCGAACATTCCGCTTTACCGTACTACATTTCCAGCAATGTAACCGATATCGAGGTCACCGACCAGAGTTTATTGGTCATTGAATCGGGTGGCCAATATTACGAAGGTACAACCGATGTATCGCGTACGTTTATTTTCGGTGAACCGACGGCCGATATGAAACGCGCCTATACGAATGTGCTGGCTGGTATGTTGGAGCTGGCAAAGTTACGGTTTCCCTCCAATTTACGTGCATCGGGTTTGGATGTATTGGTGCGTCGTTTAGAGTGGGAAAATATGGTGGATTATCCACAGACGACGGGTAGTGGTATAGGTGCCTATGGCGCGGTTAAGGAGCGTAAGTTGAAGCATAGTTTGAAAAATTGTTTGCAGATTTTTGGTAACAATAAACTATATCTTTCTCGTAGCTCCAATCTCTATAGCTTATGGCGAGGAAGGCTCTCATCGTTTTCTGGAGGGCTATTTCTTTTCCAGCGGTGGGTGTTAACAGTAATGGGGTTTTGTGTTAAGGCAGCTCTTAATTACGGCTCGGTTTTTTCAATATTTTAGAGGCTGGTTTCTATCGACCTTTCGAGTTTGGTGTACGTCTGAAAAATGTGCTGGAAGTAGTCGACACAGGCAAGACGCATCCAAATGGCATGAAATTTCTGGAATTTCGTCATGTAACTCTGGTGCCCTTTGAGCCAAAGTTAATCGATCCAACGCTTCTAAATGCAATGGAGGTGAGAAAAGTTGTATAGCTCGCCAATTCGTGGTAAACAATGCAAATTTCATTAAATACATTACTTCGATGCATTTTTTTTTACAAAAAATTTTATTTTTTGATTACGCTCCTACACCTTTCCGACTAGAAACGCTACCTCAACGAGTACAATGCGAAAGTGCGCGAATATGTCGGTGACGAGCTGAAACGCCAGGGTAACATGCAGGCCTTCCACTGGATGATGAATAAGACCCGCCACATACGCGAATATCTGCCGGAAGAGGATTATCGTGCGGCGCGTGGTGCGGGCAATCGCACACGCAGCTTTCTTACTGTAACAGTTCCAGCGCTGTTGTTGGGTTTAACCGTTTTGGGCAGCTTTCTGAAGTGGTTGCTCTAGTGAAATGTTGAATTATTAGCCGATTATAAATATAACTACTTAACTTAAATTTACTAGTATTGTAGGAGAAATATATATATATAGGAGTATACTAATTATATGCATCATTAGGGCTAACCTAATTGCCTTTAGCTAAATTATAGTGTTCACCGATGGATAATTTAAATAGTAATTGAAAATGATGTGCCTAATTCTCACTGTGTATTACTTTTAAGTGTGTAAATAATGTGTATGTGCCTGTCAGTGTACAATTCAAGTTGTGAATTCAAACTGAATGTATTATTTTTTGTAATAAAAAAAACTAATTCAATTAAAGGCTTGAACCATTTCGACTAATTTTGATAAAACCAAGGATGCAAGGAGTTCATTGCTCAAGAATTGCGATCAAAACTAAAATAAATTTTTTTTTGTTTGTCGCGATTGAGAAGGTAAAAACCGAATAGAAGTGGTCTTGCAGGTTGTATCGGAGAAGTATTATTCCGAGTGTTTCGAAGACTGGAAAAAGCTTTGGGTAAACTGATATTGGAGGATTGAGTCATGTGTAGTAGTTCACGCAAATGAGGAAAGTTCTCTGATTGCCATTCATTTGGGAGTGGCCAGAAATGATTCTTTAACATACGGCTCAAGCAGCTCACGACATCCGGTCCTAGACCAAGTATCCTCTGGGTAGTCAAAGAACATCCGTTTGAAAGCGAGCTAAAGTGCGAAGGCGAAACATTCCCTTTACAGGGTTGTGTGCTGGGTTTGGGCGCGCCACGTAAAAAACGCCTCACTGAAAAAGAACAAAAAACAGTCTTAGGTAAGCGACTCTCCTTTTGATGACGACCATGGCAAACGCATTAACGATTACGATTTAAGGACAAGCATCTGGAATAACCGGTGCCTTAATTGGGAATGTGCCGCTACCCAGCTGGTTGATGTCCTCGTTAGAGTGAGGGCTGACATCACCGCCATCCAAGAAAGGCGATGGACGGGACAAGGACTGAGGTGAGAGTCCGTTGTGATTTAACGTGAGTTCCTGCTTGCGAAGGCCTAACCCCACGGTGCTTTCTATTGCTAGAAGCACATGGATCAAAACAATGCGTTGATCAGCGCCCCAAAGCACAAGTGCATGCACCTACACTCATACTCTGGAGAACCAAGGCATGAGTGCCGCCACATACACTCATACTCAGGTTCCAATTGGTTAGGGTGTGTGTTAATGTCCACCCTTAGCCACCTTGGTCGGGTACGAGGCCCATCTAAAACCTCTGCCGTACTCTGGGTCCGGCACCCGGCCGCAGTGCGACTCCACATTGGACAAATGCCCTTCCTGCATTTAGGTTTAAACCACAGCCACCACGAGTCTCCACAAAGGGCCAAAAACCCAATGAGCAGATTGGAGCGAACTCCAAGGGCAAACTGCTCCCCGTGGTACCATGTTACAGTCTATGGTGTGACCTGTAGCTAGTACATATTGTAGCGCTACTGCCAGTCGAGCCCTTGGGAAACTCAAGAACCCGGCTGTATGATTGACATGTCTCGTAAAACATTCGAACGCGATGTTTCACTGACTGGTCGGGGTACCAGGAATAAAAAACATAGCATACAATAAACATCTTACGATGAATACTACAGCATTGTGTCTGACATGAACTATGCTGACATTTCAAGGCAAGCCCAAAAACACCGACAGGTATGCCTTACCACGGGTATATTCGGTTTCACCCCCGACCTGGAGGGGTCCCCCCTACCCGCAGGGGGAAAAGGACTGAGGTGAGTAGGTCCTTGGGGTATTTACTACAGTGGCCATATAAAAAAGCGCAAATTCGGTGTAAAATTCGTGGTAGGAGAGAGACTCCGTCGCCGAGTACTAGCATACCCGGTGAATAAACGTTCAGTCACAATCCTACCAAAGCGAAGTTCCTCAACATATCGATAAAATCGATAAGATAAGATGTGACCAAAGATGCCAGGTAATCAAAATACTGCTTGGCGACTTTAACGCCAGGGTAGGCAAGGAAGGTATCTTTGGTGCAACAGTTGAGAAATTTAGCCTCCATTGTGTTGAGGCTGATTGACTTTGCCGGGCCCGAAATTTGGTTATTTTTAGTACTAGATTCCAGCAAAGACAAATTCATCAAGATACCAACCAGATTTATCATGTTGTGATAGACGGAAGACGCTTCTCCAGTGGAATTTAAGTGTGCTCTGTCCAATTCACAAACAGAGAGACCCCACAATCTGCGAAATCTACCGTGGGATAAGCCTCCTCAACATCGCATATAAGGAGAGTTTGGAGGCAGGTGTAGAAGGACCTAGATATATTTGGAATCTTTAGTTGGCGCCAAACAGTGAAAAGGCATAACGACCAGCGGGTTCTTATAAACTTGGCTATGGCCGCGCAAACGGTGTCTACACCAATTAATAAGGAGAAGTAATATCTTCCGTCTACATATACATATTATTAAAACACAATATTTCTTAATTTTTTATACCATGTATGTATGTACTTATTATTTTTTCCTTCACAAATTTGTTTACTTTAATTAGTTACAATAACTTCTCCACATTTAGGAAATAAATTCATGCATTGTTTTAATTATCACATTCGAGTTTTGTAGAATGATGCATTCTTTCGCGTTGAATATTACATTCACCTTCGTGGTGGGACTGGTTTGAACAAAGCCGTTCTGTGATAGCTTAAACTTTCCCACCTTCGGATGAATAATATCAATGAAGACGAAGAAAGCTGGACGCTTAACGCCGATCTTTAAAGTGTAGGCATTCTCGTAGGTCTGATCTTTTTCAATGCAGTGCATCCATTGTAAATCATACTGTGAAAGGCATAGAGGACATATAAAAATTAAATCATACACATAACATCAAAAGAAACACTCACAGCCAGCTCAGGATCGCTGATGCCTTCAGCGCTATTAAAGGACATTGGAAAGAAGTAAGTCGACGAGATTTCAACAGGTCCCCTGTGTAGTATAAACTTCAAGAAGGTGTTCTTTTCGTTCGTATCATTGGTGAAAATCTTGCTTTTGGCGAGTGATTGTATGTTAGTTGCGCTGTTGCTCTTCTAAAGGTCCATAAAAAGAGGTTATATAGGGCTTTATTTAATAAATTTGTAAATATTACCAAGTTTGTATCGATTTTGGTATAATTCACCGCGGTTAGCTTGTCATATTTGAAAAGTTGTACCGTTACATGCACAGTTTCGCTGCTTACTTCCAATTGGTCACAAACAATCGTTACATTAATAGCATTGTTGTTGGTGTCAGGTAAAGCAATGATCGTTATCGGCGCCAAGAATTGCTTAGACCAATAGTAAGCAAGCTGTGGTGAATAAGAAAAAGATCTCGAACTCGAAGCTGATATCGAAACTCAAACAAGTACCTTATAGTTGCCGTAGAAATCAATTGCGGACCAGGAGGGTGCCACCCAGACATCATTTAGCTGCCAGTAGAGTGCGCCCATCGTACGATGTTCGGTATTGCGTAGACTGCGGTACCATTCGGTTTCCACTTTTAGGGCCATTGCTTGTGCAATTTGACTGAAATAAATCAGTGCGTCGGTATAACGCGCATCTTTCGTCAGCGGTAACGGTAAATTCGGACGTATCAAATTCACAATCGGCAGCATGGCCATGGGGTGATGTTGACGATGACGCATTATATCCATTAAATTATCCTCGGACCGCATGCTGCGCTTCCAAGCTTCCGTACGCGGTAAACTCTGGAAGCCATACTCGGAGACAAAGCGTGGCGTGGGGTAGATATTGACATTCCAACCGTTTTCGTGGACGACGAAGAAGTGGACTGCAAACAGTTTGAAGACAGAGATTAGTTAGTTGCTTTGCGTAAACAACTTAACAGTCATACCATCGCCATATTGTGCGCTTTGTGGATCCGGTGCAATATAATTGTACTTCTCTCCACGTTTCCCAATCGAAGGTGTTGACAACAGCGGCGTAACGCGTGCGGGATGTTGCATTGATTTGAGTTGTTGGATCACATTGTGCACATATAATGTACGGTATTCATGCTCAAAGCGTTTCTGTTCAACCAAAGTGCCGTATAGGTTTTGTGCCAAGGCCAATTCGTTCTCACTGTTGGCGGCCAACACAACTAAGCTAGGATGATAGGCGATGCGGTGTACGTTCTGCACTACTTCGGTGCGGACAGAGTCCAGAAAGGCCGCATCAACTGGATACATGGCGCTTGCGAAGGTCATATCTTGCCAGATGAGTAAACCTAATGTGTCAGCGAGTTCGTAGAAAAGATCGGATTCATAAATGCCACCACCCCAAATGCGTAACATATTCATATTGGCATCTCTGGCGGAAGTAAGTAGGTGCTTGACTGTGTGAAAATGGACATGTTAGGCTGTGTACATATTTTTCGGTAGCTGCTGTTAAAGATTTAAGGGCTTTTAACCTAAAAACTTGTTTGGGTTAGGCTACTCATGGTCTATCAAAAAAAAAAAATAAATAAATAAATAAAAAAATAAAATGTTTGACCACTAATCACAACTGCTTCATCATCTGACCTCTGTCAGCAGATATCAAGTTCATAAGCTTTCGATTGATAAACTCCATTCGAAAGATTCCTGATAGTATCGAAAATTTTACCTAAAATCACTCACCATTCGACAGTGATTAAACAGTACTTACGTCGTTCGGGTTCTTGCATCTTCTCCGGCAACACATGCGTTGGCATATAGTTGGCGCCCTTTATAAAGATGTCCTCGCCATTTATGCGAAAGTAGAATGTGTAGCCGTTACCTGAAAAGCATAGGCGCAGTTATTCTTTGTTTTAGAAAAAAAAAAATGAAAAATTCTTTTAAAATTCTTACGATTTGCTTGCTCTTGTTCCACAAGTTCAACTGTACGAAAACCGATGCGAATTGATTTCTGCGAGACTGTTGGCGAATCTATGTTTGGACCTTCGTTACCTAGCCATGCGTTGAGCACAAAATTAAAAGTGTATAGATTTTGGCTGCCGAAGCCATTGGGCCACCAAGCAATCACAGAGTTCTATACATTCAAGTAGTTTGAAATATTATAAAGTATACGACAATTTGTTAAGCTTACCAAGGGAAAAGTTTGTGAAAACATTATAACGGGATTCTTACGCAACACGCGTTGCTTTGTGTAGTCCTTAATGATAACTGGCTCCTCCAAGAGGCCACTAAAATTCGAAATAACATATATAGTTCGAAAATTTATGCTGCTTTCAATTGTGAACTTACAAAGCGTAGAACTTGAGCTCAGCAAAGAAGTCCTCTGATCCGCCCACATCCATGTACACATACACATCTGCTTTCCAGTGTGTTTTCGTGCGGCTGATAGCCACATCTACATCTCGAATAAGCGCTACATCGTAGCATTCCAAGTATACCCCTTTCCTATGTTTGAGAATAAGCTTAGGTCCCTTAGATCCATACAATCACTTTGAACTTACCAAATTCCCATGGAAGGCACCGCCGGTGCAAAGTCCCATGAAAAACTGGACTGCATCTTGCGCAGCATATTGACATTGCATTCGCCATGATAGCGATCCGAGGGACAATTCGGCGGGTAGTTGGTCGCATTGACAGCGAAATCTGCGGCACGTTTCTTTGCCGCCTGTATCGGTGAGAATAGCTGTATTTCGATGACATTGTCTTCGTTCAGCAATTTGGTTATATCGTAGCTATAGCGTACGAACATGTTGTCGGTGCGCCCTAAGACATGGCTATTCAGGCGAATCTCGGCGACGGTGTCGATGCCGTGGAAAGTCAAATTGCAAAGGTGCTTCGGCAAGTGCTTGCGAGCAACTGTGCGAAAGAAGGTAGAATAAAAATTGAGTGAAATATCTGATTAACTGAGCAATATAGCGATGGTTATAGCAAGACATTTCGAGCTGTGAGTTCCCACTTTCAGAAACTTGGTAATGTGGCATTAGCAGCGTGTAGTATGAGCTTGATAATATGCATTCTCAGGAAATTTTTACCTTTAAATGTTCGCGTATAAGTCCAGTTATCCAGCGCTATCCAACGCATATTGATGTCATTGTAGGAGTTCAAAACATCCTCGCCATATAGCGCACTATAGACGCCCGATGGCAGATGAATATTACTTTTGCTTACCACTGTAAGTGAATCATGCTGAAGATTTTTGGAAATTTTCGGCGAACTTAAGAACTCACTCAGATTTTGATTTGTGATGCTCCAATTGGCATTGAGATCTACAAATTCAACCAGTTCCGAGTGCGCGCCAATGAACAAACTTGCCAAACTGAAACTAAGGAGGACTGCTATCCTCTTTAAAATCATATTGCTACTATTTTCTTTGGAACACACGTATAAAACTACCGTTACCGCACCGTTAAACTGTCAAATTATGACTATGAGCAAACGATTTGCAAAGCTTCCATTTATATGCGAGCGAAATTGAAAGAAATGGTCGGACTAAAACAGCTGTTGAAGGTGCAATCGGCATTTTTTTCAAACTCGCAGATAAAATTGAAGTAACTTAGACTTAGAACAGTTGTCACGGATACATTTTTGTTGGCCGTTGGCGCCAAAAACGATAATGATGCTAAGAAAACACTTGAAATTATTGCATTGAAGGCTTCGTTAATTTGCAGACACTGTACTTTATAACTTAACGAAATATATTTACAATTTTTATAACTTACAATAACAATTACAACATTTGATATAAACAGGTTTTGTCATATTAAGACAGACACACCTGTCAATAAATCTCAAATACAATATATCACAAACACGTACAAACAAATGCACACACTTAACACTATACCTGCATATATTAGATATATAATAGATATAAATGTATATATGTACATATATCTTATGCATTAAACAGCAGTTATCGCAACTTCGTCTTATCACAAGTCCAGTTTTCGGCGTCGCCGCCTTCGTGCGCTCGTTGCATTTTGCGCCTTTTTCGCCGCGTCTGCCAACAGATATTGGTTCATGGTTTGTACTTTTATATTCTCATTCGAGATGCTCATACATTCCGACGGATGTTCATATTCCAAATGCACGATTCTAACGGGATCTGCTTGTATGAAGCCGTTATGTGAGAGTTTATATCTCTTGATTTGCGGATGTACGATTTGTATGAACACGTACAGTGCTGGCGATTTGATGCGGACCAAGAGACTGTAAGCGATCTGGCGTTTTAACGAGAGCGCGTCCTCATTGCAATAGCGCCAGGATATCTCTACCTAAAAGATTTGAAAAATATTTGTAAGAGCGAGGGGTACCAAGTTTAAGATCAATAGCATTTAACATTTATGTACTTAGTGATCATAAAGTACTTTGGAACTAGGAACAAAAATGGAAAGCTGCTCAGGTAGATATCAACAAGAGGCTAACAAAATCTTCGCTTTAAGGAGATGAAGGTCAAAAACACCCACCCCTTCTTATGTTGTTTGTTTTATGAGGCTCTCATTGACCTTTCGCCCTTTAGCCCTTCACAAGTAGTCAGTCAAAATCAGCTAATCTTTAGGTTTGGTTAGGTTAATATGGTAGGCCAATAAGCCACCAGCCATAGACCAGTTTGGTTCTTTGCGATACCAGTTAAAGTTCAGTTGCTAAGTCCGAGAGGTGTAGTAATTGTTTAGGATGACTCTGCGGCCTTAGTATTGATACCTACTCCAGTGTATTTTACTGTGGGGACCCCAGATTCTTACAGTAGTGCTTGTACTTCATTTCGAATTTTTGATTCGGGAATCTCTACTCCTAGCGCGTTATACCTACCTACAAGGTACTTAGTTACCTACTTCACCTACTTCTTAGGATGCATATACAGCAGTCCAACATAAGGAGATAATTGGGAAAACACGTCAGCTTTCGCTAGGAGCCGTCTGCCTGCAATATAACTGCTCTGACAGGAGCCAGCTTGAGATCATGACGTTATAACTAGGAGCTTGCTAGCTAGTTTATATTTAACTCAGTGCATATTTTCTACCATACTTCGTTCAATTCTCGCAATATTTCTCTGTTCTGAACCAAATTTAACAAAGTGCCAAGCTAGCGAATTTCACATCGATAAACGGCACACCCATATTAGGTGAAATCTATACGGTGACCTCTTTCAGGTTGGAAATCTGGATGTTTGCCGATGCATCTAGGTCTTTTGGAGCCCCTTTGTGAAATTCCCGGGACTAAAACGACTCAGTTTATTATATCCTCCCTGAACCATCCTGTGCACCTGCTGAAGTAAGCCAGTTCGATATAGAATATGTTATATATATAGTCTCTTATTCTTCTTCTACCTCATGACAGCTTCTACAATATTCATTCTATGGTATCTACTGGCATATCTGCAATAAAACAGTGAACGATTGGCACACTTAATAGAGTTCCTATGTCATTAATGCCACTTTTGTTCCCTTGTTGAGCAAGAAAGAAATTGACTCCGTCCATACTCAGTTATATCTGTGACATGATTGCCGATTAAATAACTACAAGTAACGAGAGGTGTATTTGGCATATTCTCTCTTTATTGGGTGGTGCCTGATCTGACTACTTCATCTGCTTTACAGTTGCCAGAAGTATTGCTGTGTTCTGGAATCTCTTGCAGATTTATCTTGAAATAGGGTTTTAGATCAAAGAGAGCGAGGCTAAGAGACTTAAATGGTAAGCAATATCTTACTCAGAACAAGATTTTTTTCTTTAATTGTTGTAGTCTCCGCTTCAAGACACTGCATTGATCTAATGGTCGGAAGGCGATTCTGGTATCTATTTTGCTGAAGATACACCACCTACAACTGGAATATTTAGTTTAAACTCGTCCTGCTGTGCTGTGTAGAGCCAACGAGAATAGTTAACATTTTTTTTTATAACATAAGATTCGAAGAGAGTCGAAAATAAGGGGAATATTATAGAGATGGAGGAGAGCATTGTATTAGTCTGAATAATTACTCTAATTCCGGGTTTTCTGAATCACTTCTAAACTCGACAAATATAAACCAGTAGCTATTTAATCTGAATACTTTTTATTTATCGAAATTTTTTTCTAAAATCCGTTGAATTTAGGTGAAGACTTCGTCTTATTTAATTACAACATATGATATATAGAAGTACTTACCGTTATTTCCGGATCAGTTATGCCCACAATGTTCTTCATATTTGTGGGTAAGAAAAATGTTGACGCCAGTACATCTCCGTTAGTGTTACTCAGCGTAAATTCTAAAAAGCAGTTATTAACAGTAAATGGAGAAGATATGATTTCATCCAGCGGCACAGAGCGCGTCTGCGCCGAATTTGTCTCCTGAAACACGAGAGATGTCAAATGCATGATCGGTTAGTTGCACAACATTGGATTTGCACTTGAACTCACCAAAACTTCATCGCGAGTAGTCGATTTTCTGCTAATCAATTTATCCCAATAGTAGAAATTTATCGTCTCTACATATTTGCGCGCATCAGAATATTCCGTGTACTCTTCTCTGATCAACGTTATATTGATGCTCTCATTGTTGGCATCATTCAAAGCGACTATATAAAGTGGAGCGAAGAATTCCTTGGACCAATAGTAAAGAAGCTGAAAGAAAAGTGAAAGTTATATAAATGATAAGATCAATCCAGCCTCGAATGAGAGAAATCTTCTCTTAACGAACAATAACCTTCCATTCCGTTGGAAAGACCAGATGGAGAAGGACTTGGCTATATGTATGTGGAACCTCCAATTGGTTCCCAACAGTGAAAAGGAAGAACGATTGACGCGCTGTTATAAATTCGCCAATTAGGAAGACGAATATTCCTTGGATTCTTCCGCAAAATTTTTCAGTCTAAAAAAAAAAAAAAGCATACATACCTTAAAATTGCCGTAGTAGTCAATGCTGGACCAAGTGGGAGCCACCCATACGTCATTCAAATGCCAATATAAGGCACCCATCGTACGACGATTTACACTCTGACTGCGAAATAGGTCCGTGCCTGTTTTAACGGCCATAGCTTGTGTAAGCTGACTGAAGTAGACCAAGTCGTTGATGTCCTGTTCCCAGCTGGATGCACGAAACGGTATATGGCGTTCGATTAATTGCAACATCGGCGTCATACCAAGTGGGTCATGCTGCCGATGTTTTATCAAATCGGCAATAGTGTCATTTGTCGTCATAGTCAGATTCCACGAGGTTATTGCCGGCATACTCTGAAAACCATATTCGCTGACAAAGCGTGCGCGTGGGTATATATCTGGATCGCAACCATCGATATCTTCCTCCCAAAAGTGCACTGTTTAGAAAAAAAACGAAAAGAATACAATATTTTCCGACTTTTCTACTTTCCACAAATATACAACTAACCATCGCCATAGTTGATGCTCTGCAAGTCGAGTGGCAAATCTTTCTTGTTCTCCTCAATACCCTTCGATGGTGTTGAGATCATTGGTCCAGGACGCGGATCGAAGGAATTGCGTGAAATGACATTTAGCTCGGGTTTAATTGTGCCCATGAATAGTTGTTTGTACTCGTTTTCTAAGCGTTCGTATTCTAGCGCTGAGCCAAAATCATTTTTATGCGTCACTAGAAACAATTCAATCTCATCGTTTGTCACTATTAATATTAAAGAAGGATGTGACGCGAGAAATTTGGCATTCTGCGATGCTTCAACACGAATTGAACTATTTGAAAAAAGTTTTATAAGAACTTCTAACTTTAGTATGGAATTATATTTTTTTACTTACTCGAGGAAGAGGTTAGAAGCTGGATATGTGGAATTAGTGAAAGTCATATCCTGCCAAACCAGCAAACCCAACTTGTCTGCGGTATCGTAGAAGGTTTTTGACTCGTAAAGACCTCCGCCCCAGACACGTATCATATTCATGTTCGCCTCGTGAGCCGAACGCAAAATGTATTCCACTTTATTCAGAAAATAGAAATTTTGCAATTTTTTTCAAGAAATGATTGTTAGAAGACAAAGATACTGTCAATAAGCTATCGGTAGTGGCTCTCTAAACTGACGTCACAAAGAACGCGTAAAATATACTATACGTGCAATCTTTCTAATCTCAATCTGCTGTTGTACTCTATATTAACTAAAAGTTTTAGACTCACCAGCTTCAGCGTCATCATATTTTTCGGGCAATATATCGACTGGTAGATATGTCGCACCCTTTATGAAAATTGGCACATCATTGACCTTGAAATAGAATGTCCGACCCTGCCCTGTAAAACCGTTGTTTTTTTTTTTAAATATATTTTATATTGCTTTTATAAAGTTATCCACCTTCTTCGGGATCCTCAACTAATCCCACAGTTCTAAAACCAATATAAACTAATTTTTCTGAAATCGTTTTTGCCATCAATTGCGGCTTTTCCGTCTTAGCCCAACAGTTTGCGGACACAAATATTGGGTAGAGATTCGGGTCGCCATAGCCGTTAGGCCACCATAGTTTGACTGATTCCTATATGTGCCGTTATACAACTTTTGCGATTATTTAAGGTTAATTTTAGGTTAAGTTCTTGCAAAGCTCACCTTGGGCACCGGTACTTCGAATGTGACTTTGGCCGCTTGATAACTTATAGTTTTTAGACCCACCTCATGTGGGTTTTCATCTAATAGGTCGCTGTAATGTAAATCAAGAATTGTTTTAGACGTTAGTTTGATGATTCCAACAGAAGTTAAAGGGGATAAGTGGTTCAACATTAACTTTGTTTAGTCAAAAAAAGGGGGACTATATTGAAGATTTATCTTCTCAGTTCGAGTTTGCCTTAGGACTATTTTTACTTACGGTGCAAATAAAGTAATATTTCCAAAGAAGTCATACGATAAATTCGTATCAAAGAATGCATGCACATCCATGATCCAGTGCGTAGTATTAGGCACCACCGCAATATCGACTACACGCAAAATAGCGACCTCATAATACTCCAAAGCTATAGTTTTCCTACAAAAAAGTATATTATTTACTTAAATTTCAAAGAGCGACTTGAGTGCCTTTGACCTACCATATACCCATCGAGGGCACTGCTGGTCCTACATCACTGCCAAAACTCATCTGCATCTTACGCAACATATTCCGATGACATTCGCCTCGAAAAGCCTTCGATGGACATTCTGGTGGCGTTTTCGTCCATGGCGCTTGTTCGCTCACCAGTGCTTTGGCTCTCCAGATAGGTGATTGAATTTCTATTTCTAAGATATTTTCTTGCTTTAAGAGACGCAACACATCGAAATTGTAACGCATGAACATATTGTCCGTTTTGCCAATATGTACGCCATTTAGTCGTATGGTCGACACTGTGTCAATGCCGTAGATCGTCAGATTGATCGCGTTCACATTTGCAAAGTCTTCTTCTTCGACTGGGGTTAATCGGTTAATGGGATTATTATATATTTAGATGTTCATGGATTGAGAGGCTTATATTACCGTTAAAATGCTTTGTAAAAGTCCAATTATCGTAAGCGATCCAACGCAGATTTACATCGTTTTTCGACTGCAATACATCGCCATATTCTGAGCTCAGCGCCGAGTAAACGCTTATGGGAATTTTGAGTCCCGTCTTCGTTATTGCTGTGAATAAGGAGAGTAATAAGTTTTGAAATTATTTTATTTGTTACTGATATACAATAGGGACGCTACGAAAGAAGACTGATAGGGATAGCAAGCGACGCCATGTTTTCCACACTCTTTTGAAATTTCTTTTCAGTAACGTTTGCCATTTTATAGGTTGAATAGATATACGATGCAACAACTAGTCGAAGTTATTAAAATTTACTACCGCTCCTGTCAGATCAACAATTGAGTGTCTAATGGAATAACTGTTGCCGCTAGCGCATCAAGTGGCGAATATCGTGAATTGGGCTGAGCAACAACTTGAAAATCATCCGAATTTACATCTAAAAACATCTTCAGCGATGAGGCTCATTTATGGTTGCCTCAATAAGCAAAATATTATTGGTCAGGGCAACAATCCACATGTACTCCATGAGTCATCATTGCATCCTCAAAAAATTACGGTTTAGTGCGGTCTATGGACCGGCGGCGTCATTAGGCCCTACTTCTTCCGTTATGATCGAGACCGGCACGTTACTGTGAATGGAAATTGCTACCGCTCAATGATAACCGAATATTTTTGGCCCGAATTGGTTGATATGGACTTAAACAATATGTGGGTACCAGCATAGCGGCGCTACAGCGAATGTCGATTTATTGCAAACCATGTTTGATGAACGTGTTATCTCACGAAATGGTCCAGCCAATTGGCCGCCTCGGTCGTGCAATTTGACTATTTCTTCTAGGGCTACGTCAAGTCTATGATCTATGCCAACCAGCCAGCGACGATTGATGAGCTTGATACGAATATCGAATTGCAGAAGTGTCGATGGATTTATGCTTGAAAACTGTTGAAAATTGGGTTCAGCATTTGGACTTCTGCAAGCCTGCCGTTGCTGGCTATGCAAAAAAAAAAAAAAAATATCGAGTTCCATTCTTCATTGATTTCCCAAACCGGTTTGTTTTTTTTACTTAGAAAATTTGAAAAACCCGTTCTAAGCTTCCTTAAGTTACTTTAATGCCTAGTGTTTTTTTTTTATCAAATTTTCCTCCAACTTATCTCAGCAGATTCCAACATCATTAGTTTGTACAAACTATATACGACTTCCTAAGATGGTTTGTTTAAGGGGTTACATGGGTTCCAAATAGTTGTAATTGAAAAAAAAAATCCTTCATCAAAGTCTTTAAGAATTGTATCTCAAAGACTAGTGTAAAATTTCATTAAAATCGGTGAAGTGTTCTTGAGAAATCTTGCAAGCCTAGAGAGCACTTAAGTTCTCGAGGCTGTATCTCCGAAACTATTACTCGAATAAACTCGAAAATTTAGGACTATATTCTATAGGTGAGAGACAAAAAAAAAATAATTTGAATTTTTGAAAATCGTAAACCCATGTAATCCCTTAAAGAAATTTCGCTTCAGAAGCTTTTTTATCATAGCAAATACTGTTGCAAGGTGTTTCATTTTCAAATTTTGGTTCAATATTACTCAGATTTTATCTTTGATATGACATTCGCTTAAGTGTTTTTTTTTATGTGATTAAATACTTAATTAATGAAACACTTGCCAATCAAAAGATAACTGTTATTAAACGTGTAAATACTTTAGCGTTTAAGATACGAAGAAATAGGGTTTTGTTGAAAGAAATATTTTAAGAGGTTTGTTGGTACCGAAAGTATTTTTCGAGTTCCTTTTGAACATTGGTGTCTTCAGACACCTTCAAAGAAAAGCAGAGGTATTACAAAAGGCACAAAGTGACTTAAAAGGTATATTATTTCTAGGTTGAAAATTCGTCTTGAAATTTTTGAATGATATTATTGCTTTCAAATCAAAGAAACATCATTAAAACTATCGAGCAAGTAACTATTTGAGTGGCCTCAATTTTTCGGAGAGTTAGAGAGATTCTGGAAAGTTCCCACATGTGTTCTTTGCAGTTACTTGCATTTATGAAAAGAATTCATATATATCGAAGGGCTAAAATGTATGATATTATAGCAAACCGAATAGCAAACGTTACTGTAAAATCAGGAAATTAATTGGGTTGAGACTTATATCTCAAACTCTCCAAAGTATTATTTTGAGAAATTATAAAATTTTATTTGTTCGTTTTCAATGTATCAAGCTATATTGCTATTCTGTGCTAACGAGAGCGCCCATTAGAGCAAATGGTATTCGGAAAGGGCAAAGTCTAGGCTATAAGACGGGTGAGGTAAAACTCAACCGCTGTTTTAACCAGTCTTATAACCTGCTAGTTCCGGGGGTTCTTCGGCAATCACATCTATTTGATAAGTACTCCACCTTAAAGTGCCGACGTGAAATCCAATGATTTAATTTTGGTTGTTTTGCGGAACAGGAACATATTAACTAAGAGCTCTGACATCTGAAGAGGCAGTTGATGCATTCAAAAGGAGGAGGTACTTTAATGAAAGTGGCATAATTACTTCGACATTTGGTTCAAATCCATTCAAAGGTATATGTATATATGTATGCTTTTTCTCTAATCCTGAAATGTAAAAGCAACTGATTAATGACTAATGAAATTTCTTCCCAGCGAACATTATTTTGAGATCTGAGAACAGAAAATCGTCGCTGTGGTCAGATCTTTTTCGTCGAATGCGATTTTATCCTTTAACCAGCCCATGAACGCTTTGTAATAGTCGCTGCTACGGTTCTTCCATTTTCAAGGTAGTCAGAAAAAGTATCTCCCGCGCATCCCAAAGTACAGACGTCACAACCGTGGCAGTCCCGTGATGCGCTTTTTCAGGATTTTTTCGACGCAAAAGCATCTACAAAAACAGCTACGAATCATGAACTCTTCGTGGTTTTTAGTCAAAAGTAAGATCTCGCGAACCCCCATTTTGCACAGATCTTTCTCATACCCCAATATACGTTAAAGACAGGAAGTACACCTTCTGTTGATATCCTTAGAATATCTGCTATCTCGAACCACTTCACTTTATGGTCATCCAAATTAATTTTCGCGCTTTTTTGATGTTTTCGTCGGTTGATGTAATTAACAAACTAATGACTTACTGGAGGTTAGGCTAACTAAAAATTTAGTTAAATTTATAGATTTAATTCCAGTAGCGCCAGCTAAGACTCAGGCTGCGGAGTTGTCCATTGATTACATCTGCTTTCTACTGATATTTCTGCTCAAAACTGTTAGGTAATAGCCATTTGGCAGTATCTTGAAATTCGAGGATCCGAACTTTTATATCTGGATTACGAAGTTACCAGGGTATGCCACTTCGAAAAGCTAATTACTAATTACCCAAAATTTCGAATACCTGCGAAAGCTCCCTTCGCCGGCATTTAATTAGTAAATCTTTATTTACGGTGATTCCCTAAAAAATCGCATAAAAATGTTCGCTATAAACAGGTCGCCTTATCGAAACTCCCATGGCACGATTATTAGCGTTCAAAAGCCACTCAATTAAGCACAATGTTGACATAGTACAAACAAACAAAAATTTTCTTATCTTATCAGCGTCACACTTGAATGTTCCAGCCACTTTCTACACTTTGATGATATTGATTAATGTTATTGAGTTTTGATCACGCTGCTTAACAAATATACGGCATGCCTGTATATAAAACAAACTGATAACACCGATGATTTATCATAAACGGAAGGATATGACATAGATACAATACTTTTTGAAGTTGATCCGGCAAATACTAGTTCCGAAAATATGAGATATAACGCACTTTTAAACATAGATTCTCTCTCGACTTTCAAATTTCAAACACTTATCGAAACGTTCTCAGAATCCGGAAGAAACTTTCTCCGAAACGCTTGCACCGAACGATTTGAAATTTTTACATAATCTTTGTTGAAACATTTGTTGGGTAATGTTGAAGGAAATAAGCTCTTTTGAGCATAAATTCAATGAACTGCATAAAAAAAAAAATTTATTCACTCAAAGAACGAGTTTTTTTTAGTGAGCCGCCATTTTGTCAAAAATAAAAGTTTTGACTCGCTTTTCGATCATTATCTGTATTCATCTATTGAAATAATATTTGTTTATATAATTTTAAGACAATTTTTATTTCTGCTTAATCTTCTCCACCAAACAGTCTTTTTCGGAGGTCCTCCTAGGGATCGACTCGGCATCAAGGAAATCCAAAGTTTTTCAAATGAATCACCGTTTGAAAGAAAACGCTTTGTTTTTACTTGCAAGTGGATAGAAGATAGATAGCTAGAAAATAATTGAGGTTTTGCATTAAGATCTATGGTCTACTGTGCCTTCTCCTATATCACATATGGTCACTGAGGTCCAGCAGTCTGAACAATTGCAGAAGCTTACTGAGTGCGATGGAGGTTATGTGATCCCTGTCAATGTAGATGGAGCCAAATGCCTTGAACCTGCTTCTACAAATTGCTTGGCAATCAGGTGTTCTGGAGCTTCTGGTTCAGTGTCGCAAAACCGGCAAATTGCTCAAGAGTGTTTTTTGAGCCTGTAGTGGCCAGTATAGTGCGGAGTAGGTTGATTATATCTCTCAACCTTGCTATGGTTATAACCTTGTAAAGCAACTTGACGAATTCCTCTTGTTTGCTGCCAGTGCCACTATCTCCTCACTCTCTCTTGGTGTGAAGTAACTCCTTTATGGAATGGATGTCCACCACAATGCATGATTGTACTCCCATCATCTTGGAAGCTTCCAAAGAGCGGGCTAGTTTGTCGGCCAGCTCATTCCCGACTACCAATTTTGCTCCGGCATCTAGGTGAGTCAGGTGTACATGATTGGAAACTGATAGGCGTTTCAGCCTTCCTATACAGTCTTTCACAAATAGCGATTTGACTTCAAAAGCTGAGATGGCGTTTAGTGCCGCTTGACTTGACTCGTCACTGTACCACTGGATAGTTCTGTTCTCAGTAATAGACCGAGCGTGGGATCACTCCACTCCGCGTTATTTCCGAGAGTAACTTTCAACTTTTTTTTGTAGTTTACCCTCTTCGTAGCACCGTCTCTTGGAAGAAGTGCCAGTGGTTTGTTTTTCTCTAAGCCTTTCATTTGTTGAGACCACATGGGGATATAACCCCGTAAGTCATGATATGATTTTTCGTGTTATTTATTTGTATACCACTTTAACTAACTGAAATTGTAACCGTTTTTAGAAGAATCACCATTGTGCATTGTACTTATGTACATATAAATTTCCATGATTCAACACCAAAAATTATATTGAGTATTCCAAATTGTTAGATATTTTTCGATTGATACACTGTATCACTATAGTTCTGTGGAAATGTTACAAGCGTGTTCTTTATTTTCATATAGTATATCATAAAGGCTTGCCGGAAAAGTAAACAAAATTGTTATCACAGAGGGTGTGAAATTAAATCACAAAAGTGATTTTACATATGAAATCATGGCACGAAAATCAAACCGATTCGATAAGTTTTTTTAATTTTTCTTGAAATCTTTCACTTACAGCCATTTTGATTGCTTAATGTCCACAAAGTGGTCAACTCCACCACACTCACTTTTTCGCCACACGCCAGAAAAATATTTGTCAGACTAAATAAAGCGGTTATTGCATATAAAATTTCATTAAAGGCAGCAAACATTTTCATGCCTTTTCTGCAGATAACGCATTTCGGCAACAATTAATGCAAAATATATGAAAAAGAGAGAAGCAAACAGAAAAAAATGTTATTTTATCACGCGTTTAAACAATTTCTAATTGGAAATCAATCGACTTGTCAGCACGCAGTCCCGATATCAACTAATAGACTGATTACGGAGTGCAAAAGTATGGGCTTCAGGTGCCTATGAGTGGTATCTGTATATACTCGCACATTTGTGTGTAATATATTTAGGAGTCCATAACTGTTATTGTTTATATTTTATATCAACTTAATTGACATATCGCAATCGAAGTGATCGAATGCCTAATTTAAAATTAAAGTAGTCATATTTACCGTTTGAGAGTGTGGAAAATTGAGAGGGTTTCTTGAACCATTTTTGTATTGAAGGCTTATATGGAACTTTTGAAAAAATTAAAACAAAATTTATGCATAGTCTACTCGTTACATATACTTTATACAGAACCGTGTATCATTTTAATTTGCTTAAACTTCGTTATTTTCGATAGAGTTATTTAAAGTACTATTAAGGTTGGGTTTAACGGAAGAGATGTTGAAAATAATCATAATATCCTAAAGGGCTTATATGACGCCCGCTCGCAGCCACATCTCTGTAGACAGTTGTTGTTGATAAACTTCAGCGAATCCTCAAACCGAATATGTCGGAATGGCTTCGCTGACGCTTCAAATCTTTTAGCTTTGCCCTAGACCTTACACAGGTTGGCTACCGTATCTTACACAGGAGTTGGGTATAGTCCTACGACCCCAATTCTTGCCAGCAGATGCTACTTTCGACTGAGTAGCCAATTGGAAAGTAAAGTCCTCTCATAATGAACAAATACAAAACTATATAAGTCACTCATCATCCGCGCCCTGGCACCAATACATAGATCCATAACCCACACACATGGACGATGACAACATCCGATGTGTCGAGTTTTCGAGAGAAAGGTTATGTGGAACAATTATGGCTCTTTGCGCATTGAAAACGGCGAATACCACAGTCGATTGTCAGCGAATAAAGAGACAGCGGCTTCGGTGGATGGAAGAAAGCTTGAATGTTTTCGATTCAGTACCCATCGGCGGAAGCAGAGTCTCCACTACGTTGGAAGATGAAGAACTTCATTACTTCAGAGTAAGAGGTAGATCTCCATTTCGTTAAGACCAGGTGGAGAGGGACCGCGCTTGAATTCTCTAATTGGCGTCAAACTCCGACGTTCGGTGCGTAGGTTTAAAGGGGCTTGCACAGAGGTGGTTTGTGTTACGCGAATACTCTTTACATGACGGGCATATGTTAGTAAGTTCTGAATAGGTAGACGCTTAGTCTACTGCAATATTCAGATCGAAGTCTGTACCGTTAAATCTTACTTCCTTTTAGTTAAATCAAAAATGTCTTACTATTTAAGATCTATGCGGCAATTCTTATTTCTTAGCACTACCGATTCTATAAAAGTTTTCACTTTTATTCGCTGTTCCAGTACTTTCTTTCTTTCTTCTTTGCTAAGAAGTCAAATAGATCATGGCTTATTTCAAACAATTTATTTTATACCTCATCATATCAATTCACATAAACAACGATTCTTGTTGTCAAACTGAGAAGACATCAGCAATATATCGGAACGTATTTGTTTTATAGGCGGTCAGCTGCAGACCAATAGATCCATAACCCACACCGCCCTCTATTACACGACAATCCAAATCATTAGAGGTCATCCAAACGTCCACTTGCGCGAACGCGATCTCATAACCGGTGCCCGATTTGGGGCAACGCAGTTTCAAGTTAACATCGTGCGGTGTCTCCCAGCGTGTGTTATCCTCGGCGAAGCACATGACGTTCTCTGCAAAGACGCAAATTCCAATTTAATACCATACTCTCAATAATCTATATAATTTTGTTCTACTTACGGGTGCGCTTTTTGCCCACCGTGCAGAGGTAATGATACTCGTTGTTATCGTCCAAAGTGCTGGTGATGTCCATACGTTGTGCGATCATCTCGAATTGCGCTTCGCGTTGCTCGGTGGTGCCATCGGCCTGAGGCGTTGTCGTCGCTATGTTGGCTTGAGGATCCTTTGATGATTCAATGACTTCCGTTGTTATCGAAATGGGTTTGGTGGTTGTTGGCTTTGAGGTATCCGTAGCGGTGGCCACACCAGCCAATAGAACGCACAACAAAAATTTTGTGTAGGCAAGCATATTTTTCGTTAGAATCACACGTCGGTTCACGTTAACTCGGCGAATAATGTCAACTGTTGTCTTCGAGGTCTCTTCTTTTACTTTTATATCAGAACTTCCTTGCCACTGCTGACACACATTTATATATACGTATAGAGAGGTGCGCACCATGGCTTTTAAGTGTGCCAATAGCTGCTCGAAAAGAGTTCTTTTCCTAAATGTGGCAATAAGTGTGTGTGTCAGTAAGGCGCTTGCATTCGCTCGCCCACTTGCTTACTTCTTTATGTAACATTATATATTTTAAATGACGACACAGTGTGTAACAGCGGTTGGCATTTAACTTATCGCGAAAGCACCGTTGTGTTATGGAATTCGCCCATATACTCAAGAGTTGCGCTAGAAGTGGAGGCTCCGCTGAGAATGGCGCTGGTGGGCCTAGATCACGCAGCGCAAATGTCATTGCACCGGAAAATGTTTTATTACGATCGATTAGCTATATACGAGCAGTACTTGCTTATTTCTTGCTCCAATTATGGTCAAGTTTATTGTTATATACTTAAGTATTTATTTTGGGGTATGCATTACCTGGTTTCTTGCGAGTAAATTGGTTAATGAGTAAATTGATTTTAAGTACATATGGTATATGTATAAAGATATAATACAAAGACTATTATTTTCTACAGTAAAAGTAAATTAAGACTCACTGTTAGTTCTAACATTACATAATAGTTTTTTTTTGGAAATTTTAGCTAAGAATAATAATTATAAATAATGGTTATTATATCATCATCGTTTACCGCTTACTATTCTACTTACAGATTTTGGGTATTTTCATATTGGATTGTTAAATCCGCAATAAGAAACAAGAAAACAAGAGCTCAACTCGAATGTAATATAATATTTATACTCTTGCAATCTCCAAGAATCAAAGCCCGTTAAAGATTCACTTAATTTTATTACGACATTTTACTTTACGACATTTTACTTACCGTCAGTGAAAATTATACTTAAATAATTCTCATTTCATGAGCAAAATATACACTCGTGGCCACGCAAACTTACCACTATATTTTCTTAAATAAAATATTTATTTCAAATATAGTGTAAATGAAATTAAATTAAAACAGGTAAGGGAGGGTTAAGTTCGGAGGTCACCGAACAATTTATACTCTCGCATGACAAGTTTCATCAAGATATCTCAATTTTTACTCAAGTTACAGCTTGCACGGAAGGATAGGCAGACATCCGGATTTCAACTCTACTCGACACTCTGATCACTTTATTATATGTAACCATATATATATACCGTTATTAGCAACTTTATTGCGAGAGTATAAAAATGAAGCCCTCTGAATTACATGAAAATATCTGAGAGATTTACCAATATTTTCGGTGAATAATTCGCTTAGGTTAGGTTAGGCACTGAGGTCTTCTTGTGCGATATCAGGGACCTTGAAAAGTTATAGTCCGATCACGACAATTTCTCCACAAGGGATACCTCAGCTCAAATACCGTATTTGTGTAAAGTTTTATTCCGCTATAATCTTCGGTTCCTAATGTATATATTATACAGAGAAGGCCTCAGATGGAATTCAAAGTAGCGTTATATTGGAAGAACCCGTGGGTGTGAACCGATTTCACCTATACTCGTACATGTCAGCAGGGTGTTAAGAAAATCTTATATACCGAATTTCATTGAAATCGTTCGAGTACTTCCTGAGATATGGTTTTTGGTCATAAATACCTTCTGCCATTTCTTCCATAAAATTTAGTATTTCTGATGTTTTTTGTTAGTGGGTTAACCCACTTTTAGTGATTTTCCACATAACCTTTGTATGGGAGGTGGGTGTGGTTATTATCCAATTTCTTCCGTTTTGGAACTCTATATGGAAATGCCTAAAAGAAACGACTCTATATAATTTGGTTGACATAGCTACAATAGTTTCCGATATATATACAAAATACGCCACGACCACTTTTCCAAAAGAATTACGTTCAAATATGCCCCTCCCTAATACGATCATTTGTGCCAAATTTCATTTTAATATCTTTCTTTATGGCTTAGTTATGACTTTTTATAGGTTTTCGGTTTTCACCATTTTGTGGGCGTGGCAGTGAGCCGATTTTGCCCATCTTCGAACTTAACCTTCCTATGGAGCCAAGAAATACGTGTACCTAGTTTCATCATGATATCTCAATTTTTACTCAAGTTACAGCTTGCACGGAAGGATAGGCAGACATCCGGATTTCAACTCTACTCGACACYCTGATCACTTTGGTATATATAACCCTATATCTGACTCTTTTAGTTTTAGGACTTACAAACAACCGTTATGTGAACAAAACTATAATACTCTCCTTAACAACTTTGTTCCGAGAGTATAAAACTAAAAAATATTATATAATTTTTTCGTCGCATGTCAGTCTCTTACATTTCCACCTTATTTTGTAAAGCTCGCTATCTTTCAATTGATTTATCTAAAGCTGAATGTGTTTGGTTTTTAATTTTTAATAACTTTAACTTATTTTTAAATAAAACATTTCTATACCGCAAAAAGCAACGGTATAAAATGTAGTCAAATATGCACAATACTTAAACATTTTGTGTGGTAAAGTTTGCGTGGCCACGAGTGTATTAAGACTTTGCTCATAATTCAAAAGTTCTTAATTTTTTCTTCATTTCTATGTCGTGCTCCTCAAAGTAATTTTCCTTGACAGTACAATCCGGAATAGCCTTCAATGCGCCTAGCTATTTACGTCAACATAATCTTGATTTTTCACTTTCTTAGACGTGGTTTTTCGGTTTCAGCTTACTTTTGCCACGCTATTCGGCGTATTGATGGTCTGTTCGGGTCGTAAGCATTGATTCAAGACTCACCGCCAGTAATAATACGTCGCATGACACCCTGGTAGTCAGATATTATTATTCCACTGACGTTAACACCGCGCTTGTTTTCGAAAAAAATTTATTGATTTTGGAACCAATCGTGCTTTCACTTTTCTTAGTTTCAAATGAGAAGGGTCTAGATCGATAATAACACACTTTTTATGACCGAAATTGAATGAAGTTGATTTTGAAAACATCTGTTTCCAGCTCAAGACGCGACTACGTATCACATGCACACATGCAACAACCGCATTATTGCGAGAAAAGTTTGGAGATTCGATTATTTCAAGAAATTGTGATATTGAATGACCTCCAAGAAGTTGCGATTTAACACCATTATACTACTCCTGTGGAGTTATTTGAAGTGATTGATATTTAGCAATAAACCAGACTCTCTTCGAGCTATATAAGTCAATATTGAACTTGCTATTCATGACATACGATGATTTAGTGCAAAAACAACTTGAAAATTGGTTATATCGATTGTACTTGACATAAAGAAATGTTTGAAATTCCTTAACAATTTGTGTTTTATTTTTTGTTTAAGAAATCACTCACAAATCACTTTTATTAGAAAACCTTGTATATTGATTTAATGGAGTCTTCGACGTTTCTCCCTTTAAAATTGTAAATAAATACTTTTCTATTCGAAAAGAATATTTCTGTTAACATTAAAATATACGTATATGTACATTTTGAGAGCCAGTGTTGCATACTAATGTTACTGTAAAAATTTGTTTTTGAGCTTTCACAACTTAACAGCGAACAATAAGAAACAGTTTGAGCGCCAGTCGACATAAGCAGGGAATGAATGGAGTAGGCGCAAATGCTAATATTAAGGTATTTTTCAGTTAAATTTTGGTTAACTTAACCAAGGCTCCTTCCTTCGGTAAAGAACTTTCTTGAACCACAACCTAATTGAATTATTCATTTGAAACAATTAAAGAATGATAGGTGTTTGAGTTCACACATTAGACAATCCTAATCAGATATCTGATATTGATTTTGATTCTATGAAAAAATGTTCGCTGTTAACATTGACAAGCGACCTCTGTTCAAAATTTCGCTTTCTTAGTGTAAACTTTCCACTTATAAATAGCAAAAAATTAGTTTTTATACATTATCATATGTATGTATATATAGCTGTTTGTACATATGAACATATAAAAAACAAGCTTGAATAACTTAAGCGAATTTGGTGCATCCACAGCACTTTCAATTTGGTTTTAAAAATTCTTAAAATATATTTGTTTGTATGAATTCGTACATTGGTGGCAATTGATATACTATATGTATAAACATACATATGTACATATGGGCATGTACGGCTTCCATATATCAATATTCAGAGCGCCGGAAGCGCAACACCCTAAGCGTCCATATAAAACCAATAGAAAAAGAAGAAATGAAAACAAACACAATTTCAGTAATGCGACAAAAAGTTGCCAAAATTGTATGTATGTGATATACATATGTATGTACATAGGTAATCGAATTTAGCTTTATTTTAATTTTATTTAACTCAAGAAGTTTTGATTCGATTTCATACGCAATATGGTAACTATAGTATTAAGTCGCAGTTTGCTTAAGTAAAGGGAGAAGCTTTGACTGCCACTTCACCGTAACATATGTAAGTATCTTCCAAGGAATTTGGTCTGCCATCGTATAACGATCTCAATAACCTTGATATCATTTATTTATCACTTTCAGATTCTGGTTGAACTGTTCTCTCTCCGTTCCTCATCCGAAAGTGTAAACGTAAGTAATATACGCTATTCAGGGTATGAAAAAACAGTACACTGAGGCATGGCAATGCCTTAGGATTATTTGTGAAGTTTCTTCATCAGATTTTCCTAGAGTGCGATTCAATCAATCTTTGTTACGGGTTGTCCTCAGATGAAAGTAACGATTTACAGCAAACTGAACAATAAACTTCGAAGTGCGATGTAAAAAATAACGTGGTCACTACAATATAGTGAGTAACGTTATCAAAATCTATCCACATTTCTAACTCATGCATATATTTATTATCGCTCTTTTGTCACTTGGGGATATAAGAGAATATAAATATAACTGACCTTTTCATAGAGTTCAATTGAATGCGTTTTCAAGAGTGTCAGCTAGTGACGGAGAGAGTAATTGTCTAGTAAAAGAGAATGTAATTTATTGAAAGGCAATGATGTTTATCAACAATGTTTGTATGTGACTTTGTGGTCAAAAATTTAGGCATTGAGGGAATACATATTTATCATTAGTGATTTATTACACAAAGTTATTTATATAGGATGTAAGAAAATCATATTAGTATGCTTAATCATAGTTAAGACATAATTTTGAGAACGATATGCGCAGTTTTTATGTTCTACTAAGAGCAAAAAATAATAAGACTTGGTTCATAATTTTAAAATTCTCAGTTTATTCTTCAAAATCTATGTCGTCCTCTACAAATTTTTTTCCAATCCTCGAAACAGTTGTTAAGTTCCGGTATAGACTTCAATGAAGGAATTCGGAGTCCACCACACTTTTATAATTGAAGAAAACTGTCAACATAACCTTTAACTTTGACGTTCTTTGACGTAGGTTTCTCGGGTTCGGCTCATCTTTGACAGTAATGATTATTTTGATGTGACATTTGGCACATTTTGAATTCTACAACACGTTGATGAATATGGATTCTTATCTACGGACAGACTCAGCGGTTTTTATATACGATAATTTGAAACTCATAAAATGAGGTCCCTTGTGTATGTATAGTACTTGTAAATTGGTAAAGTAATGTATGAAATCCTGTGTTCAATCACAGCGTAACTATGCCTTTTCTGGTATGAGAATGCCAAAAATCCAATTCTATTTTCATATGTAAAAGTTATATTAAAAGAGCTCAACAGTGGGGGGTGCTACTATTATACTGATATACAAAATAAATATTTAACAAATAACAGTAACGAAGTCCTTCACGAAGTTATCAAGATGAATTGGACATCGTCGTTAGATAAGACTCTGTCATTGAATCCAAAGCCCCTTTATTCTACACCGTTCTTCATAGAGGTATTGTATACAATGAATAACTTTTTCATAATCGTAGCAAGTCTTCAAGTAGTCGATGGAATCTTAATGCTCAACGACATACATTTCATTTAGAAAGCAGCAGGGTATCTAAACTTGGTTGCCTTTTATATTTTGGTATCAAAAATAAAGAACAAAAAGAAAAAATTTAACCCTCGAAAATCAGGTTGTTGTCTTTCAAAATATTGTCCCTTAATATTCATACATTTTTGCATGTGTTCGAACCAATTGTCGTAGCACTTTTGGCACTCTGATTCAGGTATTTTCAAAACATGCATGCAGAACGCATCAATAGCCTCTACAGGTGTCAAAAAACATTGACCTCTGATTTTATCTTTTACGAACGGGAACAGAAAAAGAAGTCACTCGTTGCCAAGTTGGTAGAATATGGAGAATAATTCATCAACTCAATGTTTTGAGTGCTCAAAAATGCAGATGCTTCAGTCGATGTGTGAGAGCCCTCATTGTCGTAGCGAAGAGCGATCCGTCTTCGATGATTGGACTCAACGGATGGACCATCTGAGACAGAGCCGCGGCCAATATTAAAAAGAGTTAATCTTCGAAAAATAAATGCCACAGATTGTTCTTTGAAATGATAATAAACACTGGCCATTAAATTAGAAGTTTCTGTGTTTTTTCTTTCAAAAAAAAGGAGCCTCGAAATGGATCACGCTTTATATGTACCTAGTAAAGGTATTTCATGATTTCGCAATATTGTTGAATTCGTTCGCAACAATTTAAAAATGAACTTTTGCCCACACCTTAATGTATTTCGCCGGCTTTAATCTTTGGAAGTTCTAAGAGTCTATTGGCTTATCTCTTAGCTAATAAATTTGTAATTTGTTCTCTTTGCAACCAAATTACAGAGAGCATGGAGCGTAAGAAAAATTGGAGCTCAACAAATAAAATCACCGGCGCGGTGATCGCACATGTTAGTTGCCGGCAAGGTTTTGCTTGGCGTGTAACATAATCGTGTAGTGAAATTGATAAGCCGTCAAACATAAGGCACTCAAAGCCGAAGCGCCAAAAGAAAGTTCAAGTGCACGTAAAAGTAACACAAGTAACAAAACAAATAAAATTCAAATTGTAATAATTAAAAAGTGACGCTAAGAGACTCTTTGTGTGATATGTAAATGACTGCTAAGCAATTTCCAATTATAAAATGCGAATTATGGAGCGGAAAAGTGCAGTCAGCTCTCGTGCTGATCTAATAGTGTTGTGCGCCAGCGTTTGGCTCTGCAATTTGTGCGGGAGTGCCGTGGCGGAGTCGGTGTATGTGCAGGATTTGAAGGGTCTGTCGTGGACGCTTAGCAATGGCACTTACAGTAAGTCTGTGTGTCGGCATTGTTGAATATAGTTGTGAAGGCGCGGCTTATCATATAATTGCCAAGTAATAACCCGTTTATTGTCTCTTTTCGGTTTGTATCTTCCATAGATACTTATACCTATAGTGTCTTTGTAGCGATACGATATATTTATAAACATTTTATGGTGCTTGCCGGTAGGCGCGTTTAAAATGGAAATTCTGAAATATTAGTAGCTGCTGCGGCGCCTGAAGGCATGTCAAATTGTTGGCAGGTTTAACATTTCAGCCTTGTATGAGAAGCCGAAGCCGAAGTTTTTAATTAAGAATTTTTGAAAAAAATATATATTATCAATATCCAATTTTGGATTTAAAAAATAAAATTTCAATTTTAAATTGTGATTTTTCCAAGATACTTGGGATTAAACATTTAATTTCCAATCCCAAATAAAAATTAAAAAAAAAATTTATTTTAAAACTTGGAGAAAAACAAACAATTTTTCAAAAATTTTCCAAAAAAAATTTTTTTTACAAATTTTTTCAAAAACAAAAAAAAAAAAATTCAAATTTTAAAACAAACTCCATTTATTATTTCTAAAACAAACTCCTTCATTTATAATTTTTTATCTTTTTCATTCTTTTTTAATTTAACGATATTTTATATTGATATCTTCAAGATTTTTGGGGTTAAAAATTTAATTTCCAATAAGAAATGAAAATTATAAATTAAGAAAATAATTTTTATTTTCAAAATTGGAGCATCAAATAAATACAACAATTAATTTCAAACAATATAAAAAAAAATGATTTTTCCAAAATTAAAAAAAAATTTATTTTTGAAATTCTAAAGCAGTCTCTTTTTAAATTAAGCGTTTAGTTATTTGTTAATTAAAAATGAAATTTTTATCCGAATTTTGGGATAAAATTTTTAATAATTTTTTAATCCGGTATGTCGGTTAAAACATTAGAAGATTTATTGCTTTTGAGATTATAATTTTGAAAATTATTTTTTATTAAAATTTTCAGGATTTTAATATAAAAAAGTTTAGTTCGTTCGTTAATTAAATTACTTGTTAATATATTTTTCTTTATTCTAAATATAAGATCTGAATATTTTAAGCCGTGCGTACGGCTAAAATATTATTAAAATTAACTAAAAAACGTATTAAAGATATCTAAATATTTTTTACTTTATTTTTTAGCTTAGGTTATATGAGATTTTCAGCAGAGAGTTAATTTTTTCTTCCTCACATATAATATAACGTACTATGTTAAAAAAAAAATAAAAATTTCCAGTGGCCAAGTTTTTTCTGTCTTGGCGTTTTTGGTTTCTTCCATTTGGAGACAACCAATTACTTCTTCCCTAGCGATATTCGTAAGTGAACATAAGCTTCATACCTAAAACACTCCATATACATAAGGTAATGATTCCGGTTCGGTCCGGAGAAATGACAAGCAGTTTAAAACCTGAACGTCAATGGTTCTTACAAAGAAGTGAAGCAACGTAGTTAAAATTTTTAATATTCGATTATGACGAAGTAATTAAATTTTTTTAAATCACTTTTATAAGTTGTCATACGTGTTGAATACACCTCGTGTTCAGCGATCTCGTTAAATAAACGAACATTAAATTTCATCTCGCAAATTATAAGTTTTTCAAGTCCAACACATTTCCATTTTACGAACTAATTCTCCATTTAATTGTTCCAATTACAAGCAAAAAGTAACTTTGTTAGCGATTCGTGCCCGACTCATTTAATATTTGCAATTATGAAAATAAGGGCAAACATAACGGTTTAACAATGAAATATCAACAATGAGTCATTGAAATGAAATATAGAAAGCAAAATAATACAAAAGAATGCAAAAATCAATCAAAAGAATCAGAAACTAGTAACCTATACCTAACTATAGATCAGAAATTCCAATTATAGTAATATAGGGTACATTTTGCGACGTGGACTTCAAGGCAAAATAAACGTATACTAGTAAAAAAAATATTAAATTTGGGCAACTGCTACGGCTGGCTTCAAGTAATTCCAGTCGAAAGTCTTCATTATTGACCATTTTTCGCAGCAATTGGTTCCGTATGTGAGCAATTACGCGCCGAATATTCTTTTCCAAGGCATCAATCGTCTTGGGATTCTCTGAGTAGATAAGCGAATTCACCTAACCCTTAAAAAATAGTTCAGCGGTATTAAACAGTACCAGCATGTAGGTAAGTAGCGCTCTCTTGTTGTTACCAAAGACCATTTACATCATCATCCTCAAATTCAGGCACGACTTAGCGCCGTTTTCACAATGTTAATAATTGGTTAATTTGACCAAGACTACTTCTTTCGGTAAAGAACCAATTCTTTTAACCAGAACTTAACTGACAGCTGGCTGGTAACCACACATTAAAGACCGGTTCTTAGTGCTGTAGTTGTGGAAACATTATCTGGTACCTCGGCAAGATTGAATAACAGGTCAATTGAAAAGTTCGCGACTTAACACAGTAAAACTCATTTTTATGGCAAAATTTGTTGATTCAATATAGTTCCTTTCAAGAGTGATGCACTTTTCGATACCATTTTTGTAGTATGATTCACCCATTGATTAAAATAGATCTTCATTTCGGCGATCGGCTGTTCGTTCGATGAAATTTTCTACCCAGGGAATATTATTTTTGTGATCTGAGTCTGGTGACCCGATTTGCAGAATACGGAGGATGCGGAAGAAATTAGAAGTCCAACTCATGCATTTTTACCAACGTTTTCAACAACCTGTGACACGGCGTCTTGGTGAGATCGCGCTCTCTTTTTTTTCAAATGCTGCCTTTTCGGCGATTTCGTCGAACGCTATGTAATAGTCGTTGTTGAAGGTCCATCTTCTTATTCCGTGCGCATCCCAAGACACAGACGCCATAATCTTGTCAGCCGACTGTAGCGTTCTTCCATGCCTTGGAGCCGGTTCCTCGTGTACAGCCTACTCGGATGACTGTCGATTAGACTTTGCAGTGAAATATTTCTCATTCATTGTCACATATAGATGCTTTTGTCGGTAACAACCTCTTTTGGGCGTCCTTTGCGTTTACCGTCTCCGGTGCTTATTAGCCACCTGTAAACTTAGCTTACCAATCCTTGTTGGTTGATTTTCCTGGGGCAGTGTTCGGAAACTCCTCATCAAGTTTTTGCTTCATTTGTATCTTTTTCCCTTCAAAAAGCATTATTTTATCAATACGCCAAATACCTTTTCATCAGATTTTTAAATTAACTAAAATGGCTTTACTAAACATGACCGTCAGCTATCAGATATAGTATACAAGTGTCGTTAGCGGGGACTTTTCAGTTGACCTTTTGTAACATTATAACATTTATTTATATATATATTTATATATATTACATTTAGGTAATTAGTATTTCGTTAAGTGTAATTGAAGAGACTATTGAAGCCGCGATAGGCCGATTTGCAGCAGGAGAGGTCGTCGAGAAATATGAAAAAATGATTTTTTTGTCTACAAATGTACTGTCTTCAGTCATAGAAATTAATGGTAGAGAGACCCTATAATATTCATTAGCAACCTACTTTAATTATAAATTTCGTTCTCGACCGCTTTCCGGAATAATTTGTGTTTTTTGAGAGCGGTTAAACATTAAGAAGATAATTCGCTACAGATAAAATGAAGAAAGAAAACTTAATAATGAATATGTAATTATAAAAAATTGGGAGTAATATATCGCGTGATCGACTATTTTAAGTAAGTATATATGAGTCATATGGGGTAAAGCGCTTATAATTGAATTAAAATTGTATCAACTCAAAATCTTTATAAATTGAAACTTATTATTAAACTAACTAACATTTACTATTATTTTCTGATTTCTAAATTTCATCTATAGCTAATACGAAGGTAAATTTACCGTCAGGTGTCTACAGCGCTGTCGCCGGTGAAGATGTGCTCAAGTCTTACAATGACGTTGACATGCGCTACATATCTTATGGCAATTGGACCTATTCTCTGAAATTCGCTGGTACATCTCTTCAGCATAAATTATCTATCATACCTTTATAATCATAAGAACGTCTATAATATTTTACATCTAGAGGAAATCAAAGACTCTCGTCTCATTAATCTCACCTTCCATGGCATTGACACGATTTCGGAAATTTATTTCAATGGTCATTTATTGGGCTACACCGACAACATGTTCGTACGCTACACATACGAAGTGGGTCACATATTGCGGGATGTGAATGAATTGGTGGTGCGTCTGATCTCGCCGGTGCATGCGGCGCGTGTCAGAGCCGAAGAGTTGGCAGCGCGCAACATGTCTGTGCCACCCACTTGCCCACCCGTTACCTATAAAGGCGAATGCCACATGAATATGCTGCGTAAAATGCAGTCCAGCTTCGCGTGGGATTGGGGGCTGGCAGCGCCCTCAATGGGTATCTGGTAAATGGTGTCAATTATGTCGTATTCATTTGCTTTCAATTAAAATTCGTAATTCTATTTGTGTGTCTATGAAGGAAAACCGTAACGTTGGAGTTCTATGAGGTGGCCCTGATACGCGATGTGGATGTGGCAATTAGTCGCAATGACACGCACTGGAATATGCGTATACGGGTCTTTATCGACAGTGGCGGCAGGCGGAATTTTTATGCTGAGCTCAAATTTTATGCCATGTACGTATGAAGTTTTTTGTTGTTGTTGTTGTCTTCTCATTAATCATTATTCCTTCTTTAGTGAGCTTATGGAGGAACCCATTACAATAAGTACTTATTCGAAGAAAATGTTATCATGGAGGAATCCCGTTATTACTTTCGATCAAGCACTACCTATTGTAAGTGAGAATAAGTGAAAAGTCGATAGGTTTGAGACTTTGTTGGAATTCTTAATTTGTAGCCCGTTTTGGTCCTCAGCGATACCAGATGAAGTTCAGTTAGTAGGTCCATGAGGAGTAGTCATCCTTTAAGATGCCTGCGCTTGACTCTGACAGACTCTGTGACCTCACTATCTATCATACCGTAGAGACCACATATGCTTACTGCATAGTCTTGCCAAAGCTGGACAACTGCTCAACAGATGCTTTGTTGCCTTGCACTAAACATGCTTATATTGATGTAAATAAGCTTTTGGGAAGCGGTGTGGAATCCTTTCTCACTTTAATTGCATCCCTTATAAGTTGGACTATTGCTCCGTGGAACCTACTGCTACTGTCATATTCTCTGTGTATATGTAAGCTTCTGCACTTCTGTAGGGAGACCTAAATAAATTCTTGTTTTAAACTGCAAACCACTGCAGTGCTTTTAAAGCAAACGTCGCAGCCATCCAGGTGGCATCAGATCAGAAAGAGCACCCTTACCCATATTCAATAAAGATGGGAACGATATAAGGTACAGAAGTTACGTGTACTTGGGAGCTGTATTTATGAACGTCATCCGAACTCAGCGCGATTTGGTCTGCAACCAGCACCTGTGGAGTTGTGAAAGCCTTCTGGCACAGAGTGGAGCGCAAAAGATGCATTGCATTGCTAGCTCTTAGGAAGGTTCACAGCGCCGTAATGAAGATTTTGGAGGACATAACTCGTCAAAGTTGCAATGAAGAAGTTAAGGTGGAAATATGTAGAAATTTTCTTCTGCACTGTGCGGCACACCGCCTCATTAAGTTTTGCCAGGCTATTGGCGCTTTGTCGATATGCGACAGTCTGTTTGATTCATACCTATTTCTAGCTGTCAAAGTGGAGTTATTCGTGGTCTCATGTGAAATCAGCTCTTTTTCCTAACCTATCCCAATCTAAGTATTGAGGTTTCTTTTTTGAAGATAACGTCTTTATAGTCGTAACTTTGTCAATATTGATCCAAATGAACTGACGTGTTGACATAATTTTCTAGAAATATTATGTATTCAAATAAAAATATAAAACGAAACAGTTTTGAAACCTTTTGTAAATCTTAATATTCGCCTTAGGTATATTCCATAATATACATACTATATTATTCCATAATACACACATATCCTTAATTTTTATGTTTAGGAAAATGTGACCCTGTGGTGGCCCAATGGTTATGGGGAGCAAAAATTGTATCCACTACATTTTTCGATGAAAGCCTGGCTTAGTTCAGAAGGTCCCGATACACGTGCTCGTACTACATCTACGAAGAACATAAAAGTAGGTTTTCGAACGATTGAGTTGGTCGAAGATGCGGCCAAGGAAGGTAAAGAGCTAACTAATGAAATTCGTAAAAAAGATATATAATATAAATAGTTTGAATGAAAAAACAGGCATTGGCAACTATTTCTTATTCAAAGTGAACGACGTGGAGATCTTCATGAAGGGCACCAATTACATACCCATGCATATACTGCCCGAGCTGAGCTATGATGAAGTCCAAAGTGAGTCTTCGAGCAATACAATGTTTCTATTGTTATTACATTTTCTTTATATTCCCCATCCACATTTACAGTACGATATTTGCTGACAGCTGTCAGAGACGCGAATATGAATATGATACGCATTTGGGGTGGAGGCGTCTATGAGAGCAACGAGTTCTACGATAAAGCCGACAAATTCGGCATATTGGTGTGGCAGGATATGATGTTCGCGTGCGCTATGTATCCCGTTACAGATGAATTTCTTGCGTCAGTGCGCACGGAAGTCATACAAAATGCAAAACGCATCGCTTATCATCCGAGTATTGCAATTATTGCGACGAATAATGAAAACGAAGCGGCGCTCGTGGATAACTGGTATGGCACGGCCGGCGATCGTGCGCGTTTCGAGTCCGAATATCGTGAGTTGTACATTGGTACCGTCTTCCACGAGTTGAAGATCATACAGGATAGCTCACGTCCGAAGCCGCTGATTTCCTCGCCATCGAATGCCAAGGCGAGTGAACAAGATAATTATATTTCAAGCAATCCCGGCGACCCGAACTACGGCGATAGTAAGTCGTAGAACGTTGAAGTGCCAACTTCATATAAAATAATTATACTTATTCTGTAGTACACTTTTACACGAACTATGAGGATGCTTGGAATCCAAATGTCTTTCGACGTCCGCGCTTCGCTTCCGAGTATGGATTTCAGAGTTTGCCAAAGCTGACCTCCTGGCAGTTGACTAAAAACCCCAATGATAATCTGCTCAACTTAATACATCATCGTCAGCATCATCCCGCCAATATGACTTTGATAACTACTTTGATAAGACGCCATTTGCCGCTGCCGTTACCCGAGGATGATACTTACATTGAGGCCCTGATCTATCTCAGTCAAATCGCGCAGGCGATGGTGACGAAAATAGAGACCGAAGTCTATCGCAGTTTGAGAGACACTGAACATCACACAATGGGCGCACTCTATTGGCAATTAAATGACGTTTGGGTGGCGCCTTCTTGGTCCAGCATAGATTTCTATGGAAATTTCAAGGTTTCTGTTCATTTCTCGTCTGATTTTAACACTCTAACTCAATATTTCACTTTTTTTGTTTGATTTCCTTTAGATACTCCACTATTGGGCGAAACACTTCATGTCACCAATTCATATTGTGTCACTTTACGACTCCGATCAGGAAGTGGTAAATGTGTCGTTAATATGTGATAAGCTGGAAGTGGATTACAAAGATCTCCAAGTCACTATGAATATCTACAAATGGTCGGATTTGTTTCCGAAAAAGCAAACTGTTTGGCCAGTCGCTTTGGTAACCCCCTTTTCTTTAACAAAAATACTGAAATTTGCTTAGTGAACAATTAATTGTACAGAAACCCAATGGCGTGCAGTACGACAAGATAATTCCGATTGATACCATTTTCCAAGAGGGTTTCACCCAGACCAACTCTTTTGTCGAATTCGTTTTGAGCGCCGAATCGAACGTACTAGCGCGCAATTATTATTTTCCCAGCGCGATTAAGGACGCTGAGGGCGTAGCGGATCCTAAAGTAACAGTAGGTCACACATTCCTCTTATTCTAACGAAATTTATAGTTCGTTTTTTCATTCTCCCATTTATCAGTTGAGAGTTTTCTTCACCTACTGCTACCGCGTGAACAATGAATTCGCAAATGTTATCAGCCTAAATATTACTATTGCAAAGCCTGCCATATTTCTTTACCTCGAACTACTTAATACCGATATCAAGCGACATAAATTATCAAATAACGGCTTTATGATGTTAGAGCCGACGCAGATGGTGCACTTGGAGTTCTTTAGCAATGAATGTATGGATGTTAAAGAGCACGATATTAAGGTTACAACCGTGAACCAATACATGCTATGATGTGTGCTTGCGTGTGCACCGATATTTTATGATTTTCCAATTTTTATTACTTAAATATTTGTTTAACGCCAAAGAAATATACATACATAAATAACTATATTAAAGTACAAATAACTGAGCTTTAATCAATTTCTCTGCATTCTCGTGAACCGCGCTTAGCCCAGTTTTGGGCCTCAGTGAGGTCAAATGGTGTGCCGTTAGGTAGTTCAGGAGAAGTAGTCATCATTTACGCGAATTTCAATAGGTTCTACGGCTTCACTATTCATACATAGGATGAGGATGTCTTGCAACGTGAGGACCCCAAATGTTTTAAGAGTTGTTTTGCTAATGCGGACCTGATCGTCTAATAAACACTAAGAATAAAAAGGGATTATTTCAGGAAAAATTTAAAAAAATTTATACATATTAAAATTTATCGCAGTTCTGCCCTTTTAGAGTCTCGAAACTCAAAATTAATTGTTATAGGTTCAGTATAAGGGAGCTTGGATTGCTGGGAATCAGTAGTTCATCTAGTTGAACTACATATCAAAAGCAGTGGTAGAAAACTATGATTTCCACTTACATAGTGAAGCTTATGAGATAAATTACACATTTTTTTATAGCACCGCTAAGGTCCGATACACTCGAGTTTCTCATTTATAATTTGTACCTACATCTTCTGATTGGAAGTGTTAGGTTAGATTATGGCTGATTTAGGTAACGCACGTGGACTACTAAATGCAGTTCTTTGCGAAGCCATACAAATTTAACTTCTGTATCTCATTTCGTTTCCCGCATTGGGGTGAATAAAATGTTAAAAAAAGAGCTCCGTAGTCTTTCAGCACTGATCCCGCAAACGCGGGAAAATCAAGGAGGAAAGAAGACAAAGAGGAAATACAAAGGGAAAATAGCTCATTGAAGCTCTTATCATCGCTCTTATTCTAAAAGGATTTCGCTGGTCAAGCTTTAGCGAAGCCTACCTATCCAATAGCAGAACACACGGAAAGAGTAGATCATCAACCTTTCAACAGCCAACTTTCTTTGCCAGTTGTGGCCTCGCACTCTCTCTCTCGTTAGTGCTTGACTATGGTATTGTATTCTAAAGGACTACTTTTGGTGAGAGTCCCCAGCTTTGCCAATGGCTTCTCGATCAAAAGCTTCTTATTTAGGATACGTTGCTACATTAAAACATTCATCTCTGATATTGAACTATCGTCATGCTACCGAACGTTAAATACAGACTACTATAGGCATTAATGGGATCAATACACTTGTGCCTTCAGTATTGCATGAAAATTTGACTGTATAAATATTTCTTGACGTTAGAACCCACATAATTTGATAAACGCTCAAAAAATGGCTCATGTCCATTGGTCGAAAGAAAGGCTTAAAAAACGATAGCGGTGCTTCAAAGGTCGTCTATGAAATTGTGGTAAATGGGTTTACACGTACGCCCCAAAAAATAAAGACCAGTCGACTGCATGTGTGTTTCATGATGGCATGCCGAATCCAATAAAAATTGTTCCAAGCGAAAAGGTTGACTGTTTTTTGAAACAACTGGACATGTCGCAACCATAATATTAGAACAAGGCAGAACAGTACATTCTAAGTGATATATAATCATTTGCTTGCCACTTGTGTTTCAAGAAAATAGGAAAACCAACCGCCGAAATCGGATCACGCTTCGCCACGATAACGCGAGCTCTCACACGTCGACTGAAACAACTGCATTTTTCAACACTCAAAACATCATTTTGATGAGTCATCCTTCGTATGGTCTTGACTTGGCACCGAATGACTGCTTTTTATGCTTGTAAGTAAAACATAAACTCATAATTCAATCTTTTTTGACACCTGAAGAGGCGGTTTATGCGTTCAAAATGCATGAGTGGCAAAATGCATCGACAGTTGGTTCGAATGCATGTGAAAGCGTAAATATCTTAATGGAGAATATTTGGAAAAACAATTAAGGGATTCTCGATGATTAAAATTTTATTTTTCTTTTCTAATCCCGAAATATAAAAGCCAACATAGGTTGGTTTAGGTTAGATGGCTGAATTAGAGAGATCGCACGTAGACTAGCCTTACTGAGGACAAAGAGATCACTGAATCTCTTGTGATCGATCTTGGGCCAAAAGAATTTTGCGCATATACCGACGGTGGCCCAGCGCTGGCCAAGGACCAGCGAATCCAAGCTATCTACTAAAGGTATGATTTTATTATTCTAAAAAATAACTCATACGAAGTGATGAAAATCACTTGATTGTAGTGTTTCGAATTAGCGTGGCTTAATGTGCCTCTTCAATAGGAACTATTCTTTTCGAATACTCGTCAAACTTAAAAATAAATTGAAACTAAATGCAATAAATTGTTGTGTAAATTTATTAAGCTCAGCAATGTATAATAACAACTTGACTCAAATGACAATTTAAATGCTTAAAATAGATTTTATTTGAAGTGAGGCGAATAGAAGTAAATAAACAACAAGAAAGAGAAAACAAGGGAACAAATCGTTTTTTATTCATAACTTAATTACTAATGCATATACATATTATTAAAATAAAATAATATTAACCTCGGGAGTTGCTTAGAAATATGTGGATATTATAAATAGTTCGGGAATAAATGTGTGCCACTTATTTTACCTAAAAAGAAAAGATAACTTACTACTAAAAATTCTAGATTTTTAACTTTTTATTTGCCTGTAGCTTGCTTAAATTAAATATTAAAAATATATATAAATAAATTACAAAGAAAATGTGCAGCAAGAATGTTTTTAAAGGCGTTGACTTCGCTCGTGAATTCTTTCAGGCATTACAAGCAGGCGCTTAATGGAGTCAATTAACTGTTTATTGCTGCAAGTATTAATGTTACATTAAATTTACATTAATGGTTTAACCACACGATAATTGACTCAATTAAGCCGCTGGTTGAAACGCTTACAACTTCCTCTCTCTCACTCTCTCTTTCTTCGCTCAGCTATGCCAAAGTTAAAGTGTGTTCGTGAAGTAATTGAAATAATAAGAAATCATTTTAATTTTTGGCAGTTAAATTACTATAGTTATGCAGTGGTCACGTGAGATCATTCACTCATCTATCGAAATGCTGGATCTGCACTTTGGGCGGCGTATAACCATCTGGGTAAGGTACGAGCTTGTTGTTCAGCACACGCGCATTACGCCAGGTCCTAACTTTGTCCTCGGGCGCATCGGGCACACGTACACCTTCAATCACCGTTACCGCTGGACCGTCAACGATCGTCGAGGTGGGCGCTGAAGCCGCTGCATACTGATTCGTTGGTGAGTCTCTCAATTTGGGCACTTTAGGATGCTTTGTGGAAGGTGCGTTTTTGTAAGTGTTCGCATATTGATTGCTTACTTTATTGCTATTGTATTGGCTATTGTAACTGTTGTTATCGAAATTTGTGTTCGGTTTAGTGTAAGTATTACTATTGGCTGGCATGACGGATGTGGATGAGGTCAACACTACCGCTGCGGGTACATAGGTGGTCTTCTTCTTGCTCGCAGTCACATAGTCATCCTTGGTGATGATATTTTTGGGGCGTGTGGCGCGTCTTGCACTACCCTGATTACTGGCGGCATTTGTATAATACTCGGCAACCGAGCGTAGCGCCGCATTGAAGATGGGACGGAAACTGTAGCCATTACCGAGGTGATATGTGCCAGCATTGTTGTTATATAGGTCGGGTGCTTGACGCATATTGCGTGTATGTGGCGCGCTCACGGACTCTAACGGTTGCCAGGAGCGATCGATGGATTGGCTGTGTGGGGCAGCGGCTGCGTACGGAAATGAGAAGCTTTTGTTGTTGGTATTTGTACTCTGCGCAATGGGTATATAGTTGACTGGGCCGCCAAACTTTTGCACGTCAGGCGAAACAAATCTGAGCTCGTCGGTGGCGCGCTGTTGCGCACCTCTCTGCTGTCGCGGTTCGTTAGAGTCGCGAAATTGTAGACCACGTGCATATTGCGCCCTGTCGCTGGCATCTGACATACTGTCAGCCTGACGCAAGGCATTTTGTATCTTTAGCACTTGTCGCGCTTCAGCTTCGGCCTTGCGCTCTTGATAATCCCGGCTCTGGCGCGCCAGTTCGACTTGTTTCAACAACGCTGGCGTATGTTGGAAACTAAAAACGGCGGGTTTGGCATTCTGCGGGCGTGGCGTTGGTTTGCGTACATCGGCACTGCGCACAAAGAAGCTACCTGTCGCATCAGCAAGTCGTCCGCGTCTCGAATCTTTGCCCACCAGAATTTCCACGTTATCGCCAGTGTTCGATTTCACATTGACGACGCGCACCTTCTCCGGATCCAGATTACGTCCGAAGCGTAGTTCTGTGCGTATGACAGCGGGCTTGTAGATGGCGGGTTTGCCGGTTATCTCTACGTTTCGGTTTTGTGTAGGCGCTTGCGTCTGCGCGTTGGTGATGGTTAATGAGAGTAGCATCAGAAGTATAAATGTGGCTAATGAAGTGGTTGTCTTTGCTGTTGTTGTTGCCTTCATTGCGCGTGCTGGTTGTGGCGACAACATTGCGATGTGTTGATAGCTGCGCATGCGCTGGAAAATTGCGTGAGAGGAAATGTAATGTTAATAGACTTAAAGTATTTAATTTTTTTTTTTTTTTTTTGATTTAAGAAAATTAGACAGAAACTCGTTATAATGAGTTGAATTGAGTTAATCGTCGGCAGTTCCGTTTGTGGTCGGTAATAGCAACAAATTATAATGCCACAATAACTAAATGCGGTAGTGAATTGCTAATGTATTTGGGTGTGTTGGTTATGAAACATTTTAAAATAGTATCTAAGAGTAATTTCGGAATTTTCGCTATCGTTGGGAGGAAATGATTGCGACACTATTTATTATATTACGGAGTTGTGAACTTTTTAAAAAATAATTTCTTGCTTTTCTTTGTTTTCTTCAGTATGAATATATAATATTTTAATGGCAAAAGGTAACTTTAAAAAATATTGCCTAGGGCACAGAATGCATTGAAACGAACAGCCCCTTATGATACTAAATAAAGGGACAGAAAGTTCTTTCATATTGATCTTAGAGCTTTGGTAATATTTTTACAAACCATCATATATAATAATTTCATGACTTTCCCAAAAATATTTGTAAAAACATTTACATTAAAAGCATATATTGAGCTACCAAGCGGCTTAGAGTACTCTTTTTCACCTCCCTTTGGCTCTCGATATGTTCATCAGGGAAATTTTCAAAACAACTTACATGATCATTTGTTTTATTATTTTTTCAAAAATTTTGGAAGATCTTTATTATCTTTTCGTACAAATTTATTACGTTATATATTTGAACAGCTGATATAGTGATACTTGTTTGTAAAAAATTATCTTCAATCTTTTATTATTTTTTTTTTTTTTCAAGTTATCTTCAATAGTTTTTGTTTGGTGCCTTATCGAAGATGTGAAATCTCAAATACCATTTTCGGCATATTTTATTGTTTTACTATCAAAATTGTAAACATGCAGTACAAGTAAAGCGAAAATTATATATACGGAGTACATATGTTCATTTTCCAACAATTTCGGGATTGAGATATTCCACGAAGCTGTATTGAAACCGATGTGCATAAAATAAAGTCGTTGATCGACGCCAATCGTCAAATAACAAAACAACTCAAGAGACTCCGGAAAGATTAAATTTGTCTAACGCGACTATTCAGAAACACATGAAACGTCTAGGATTAATTTCGAAGCTTGACATAGATATGGGCTTTTCATGTTCTTACAGAACGAAACTTACTTCGTTTTTGTTAATCAAACTTCATAGAAGTGATAATGGCGTCAAAACGTGGGTTGTTTATAAGAATGTAAAGTGCACTACATCGAGGTCTAAAAAGTATGATTAAGCTCAAACCACTTCGAAGGCCGACAGTCACCAAAAAAGCGGTTATTTCGTCTGGTTGCTGGGATTCCAAAGGGATCGTTTATTTTGAGATTTTGCTCGCCAATGCCATGATAATTCTGAAGTGTATTGTGATCAGCTGGACAAAATACGGACGGAATTGATCAATATAAATGGTGTAGTGTTCTACTAAGATAAATACGAAACCTCATACAAGTTTTATGACTTGACACCTTTTGGCTATTACTTGCTTCAGTCACTGCAAAATTTTTTGTAAGCAGAACCTTCATCTAAAATCGGGACGACAAAAACTACTTCGACCATTTTTTTTTGGCTGCAAATATCAAAAATATTATGAACGTGAGGAACATAGGAAATTGGAAAATATATAATTTTATAATTTTTTTGCACTATAAAAATGTGTTTAAATTGCAAAATGTGAAATTACTTAGTCGACCTAACATATTGGACCAGTGCAAGTAATCAGAGTGCAAATTCGGTCGGCTTGTATGGCAGCTATATACTAAAGAAGTCTGATCTGAAGAAACTGTTCAGAGATTATACCGTTGTTTTGGACGGTGATCTACGCCGAATTGCGTGAAAATCTCGGACTTGAGTTGGATCAATGTATGACAGATATATAGTATAGGAGTGTGATCTGAATAATTTGTTCGAATAATCTATTGCTGTCCTGGACAACTATCAAATTTTGAAGATACCTGTATCTTGCCAAATAAAAAAGTTTTCCATACAAAAACTTGGTTCTGATCTATCAATGTGTATGGTAGCTATGTATAGTATATGCTATAGCGAACTGCTATCGGCGTTTTTGACAAATGAACAGTTTCTTAGGGAGAAAAGGACGTGTGGGTCTAAATCGACTCAGCTCATCATGTTGATCATTCATTACATAAAATAAATTGACTTATCGCAATACGAAGCCAGTTGAAGGTGCGAAATAAATGAAAAAATTCCCGAACTTTATTTCGAACTTTGATATAAATCCTTATTAATCATCAATCTTTAAAAGTTGAGAATTTTTAAGTTTTTATTTTTTTTTTTTTGGAAAGAGATTACGGTATCAATCAGCTCGTATAGGTGTCATTCGCCTCTTAGGTATAATTTCGTAAGTATGTATGTATATTATATTACATTGTTGATAGCAAAAAAGCTTTACGATTTATAATCGATCGTCAAATTCACTTTCCAGCGTAGACTAGGCTATTATATCAACAACAACATACAAACAAAAAATTGACGAAAATAATTAGCGAAAATCGATGAGGGAGCAATTTATACCGTTTAATACCGGTGGATACCACAATACACGAGAATGTAACACGAAATGCGATGTAAAGAGTTTGTGGGCACGCAAAAACTGCAGAGAAGCTAAGGAATTAAGCGGTCGTTTAACACATTATAGCGGGTAATACTCACGAAGCTGACCGAGTGCGCGCAACGGCCAATTTGGAAGGCGGATACTTGGGCGCCACTTTCAGTTTTCTTTGACCGATTTCTGACGACTTTTCAGCCTAACTAAGCAACAACAACAATAAAAAAACAAATCGAAGTCATTCAAGTGTGAAGAAGTAAATAAGAAAAGTTGTTGTAGACCAAGCAAAGTTACGTTTTTACGGCGTCTTTACGTATTTTACATTCACAATATTATTTTTAGCAATTTGTTGTTATTGTTGCCGCTTTTGCGAGCATTTATTTGGTTGCGCGTTAATTCGGTTAGCTGTGTTGATCAAGAAAGCGCATCGACAGCCGAAGCTCAACCGGTGAAGCGCAAGAAATTAAGAAATAAAATTCAATGGAAAATGAAACTAGAAAATGGCAACGGCAAATCGCAAATAGCAGTAAAAATAAGCGGCGAACGAACATGCATGCAGAGGAAGAAAAACAATTAGGTGCAGATGTTGCAGCTGCGCGTGTGGCAGGCGGCTATAATGAAACCGTTTGTTGGCGAAGCGCTGGGTGCCGTTAAAAGTTTGGCTCGTGGCGCTTAATTACTATTAGCGAATTTAGCGCTGCTGGAGTACCGTTACATTCGCCAAAACACCTGAAGTGTGCGAATTTTTTCACGAAATTACTTATTTAAAATTGATTTCAATTCTATTCATTTCAGTTCGTATCTCTCACAGCTTCCTGACATAAAACGTTTGCAATTTTGTAAGCGCATGCGCAGCATATTTTCATTTAACCATTGTTTTTCATGTATTTTTTATGTAACGCATTACTTCAATAAACGTTCGCTCTCACCTGTCGGCAGATTTTTCACTAATTAAGTAGAAAAAAATGAGAATTAAAAAAAATCAAAATTTTTGCGTTTAACATGAAGCTGCTACGCCCAAACACGAGAAACTGCAAATAATTTACTGCTGAGTGAAAAATATAAGAAATTGTTTTTTATGTTTTTTTTTTTATTGTGCACAGTTCAAATAGCTTCGGGGCGCGGTGTTTTGACCTCGAACTTACGCATGCGCAGTGCGCATAAGCTCATATTAGCTCGTGTGATCCGCAATCTACTTACTTTGTGTACATTCGTTTAAATGCGAGTGAGTGGAGAAAGAGTGCAAAAGTACCCAGCAAGAAAAGTTATGAGTGCTTATAACAATTACAAAAAAAAAAAAAAAAAAAAATTGGACTAAGAATTACTAAGCGTAAAGGACATAGGCTTTTAAAAGCAGTTGTAACTTAGTTAGCCACTAACAGGCGACTGTTGCCATCTGCTGGTACTCAAAGGATCCATTTGCATTAGAGTACGGTTCAATGTTGGCGTTTGTATGGAATTTGTCTAACAGCAAATTTGTCTAATGTCAAAAAGAATGGTTTCTTTTATTATCTTATTTAATTTTGAATCATATATAGAATACTGACCTAATTCCTTATTTGATCTGTGTAATAGTTTTGAAGCTACTACTTTGTCACTTAAAACTTTAAATGCGTTTTTCTCGAAAGTGTGTTTTCAAAGTCGATTGTCAAGATTGCTCGCGAACTGCTCAACATATCGTAATAAAATGCTTCGAAATATAATTCAAAAGGTCTTAAACGAAGAATTTTTTGGTTCAATTACAACTATTCAACAACAAAAACGTCCAGAAATTTTCACCAAAATTTTCATCTAATTTTCACTTTTTTCGTTTTTCTCTCCTTATTTTTGCTAGATCCGTTTTATTTAATTTATAACATATAATCAGATTTAAAATCTATACCATCTACCATTCGCTAACAAATTTCTCCAGGCAAGTCGTGTGAAAATTTTAGTCAATCGGTGAAGTCGTTTCGGAGAAATTTTCTTTTTCGATTCTGAAAAGGAGTGGTACAAGGCCTTTAAAGAATGTCGAGATATCGTCGAAGAAGACATACCTCGTTCTGGACGACTTCGCGTCTCCTCAACTGATGACAATATTAAAATATTGAAGGATATGGTGTTTGAAAATCGGGCAAGAGAGCCCGACACTAAACGCGTTCATGCTCGACTGGTCCCGATGAAACTGATTTTTTTTAAAGATTACCATATTTTATTACCATAACAGGTGTTTTAGGACATGATTGTTCGTGCGAATTCCGTTCCTACATTCATGGCATTCATGGAGAGCATTATAACAGCCGATGAGATACGGGTTTATGACTTTGACATGCAAATAAGTCAAAAATAATTAATTATTTACAATTTCAGGGCACTTTACTGTCACAATGTTTGTGTTATTGTATTAGAAAGTACGTAGAATATTTATTATAAATTCCAAATATATGTATTTTTTTTTTGTTTGTAAAATAAATTTGAAAATTGAATATATGATTCAAAAGTGTAAAACAGACAAAATTGTGGTTTTCTGATTATCGCTACCAACACAAAGATGATCATCAAGGTATAGTATAATCCTCATTAATATATAATAATTTTATAATTTTATTCCTACTGGGGACCTTTTTCGCCTCCGTCGCACAGAAGTTGCTTATAGTTCGCTATACGATTGCAGCCACGTGCTGCGTCAGCCGCGAGCGCACGAAACCGCAAATAAAAACAAAAACTATACAAGCAAATATAATATGTACCAGAGTGAGTATATTTTTAAGAGTACCTACATAAGTAAGTATATGTGCTGGCTCCCCAAGCTGTTACCATTTTGCTTCACATCGCTATACGCCACTTGCAGTTTCTTTGAGTTTTTTTTTTGTAATGGTGGGGCCCAGAAAACTTTCACTTTCGCTTAAAAGTCGTACATGCAGAATTTGTGAGTGTGTATGTTTGTGTTGACGATGGTGCCAACTTAGCAGAGAGGCGCGTGGTGCGGAAACCTCATTAGCTTTGGCGCAGCACCAATGTATGCGCGCAGCTACTTTTGCGATGCTCTCTTTCACGTTGAGAGCGCATACAAAAACGTATGAGTAATTCTTCCAGCAGAGAAAAAAAGTTAAACTATTCTTTTGGTGTTATTTGACACTGAGTCAATTTTGGATTTTTGTTTTACTCGGCGTGATCAATACCAACACACACTTCTCTGGTTTTGAATATCTTCAACTTTTTCTCACCACAATTCTCTTATTTGCTTGTCATTACCCTAATTAGTTGTTATTGCATATTCGCTGGCTTTTATTTGCGATTACGAAATCTTCAAATGGGACGCTCACAATAGGGATTTGCGAATAATTGCGCACTGCTTTGAGTCCATCCGTCATGCGAGCGTAAATAAGTGAGTGCGTGACGACAGCGCCGCGGCAATGGCAGCTCATTTGCAATGTGCTTAAAAAGTATCGGCTTTATTTTGAAAATTTCAAACGGTTGACCGCCCACAGGCATTAAATAAAAGCCCATAAAAATATATTTTTTATGTTTTCTCATTTATTTACTTTTAATATATCCGCAACTTCAAGTATTGGGTAATAACATTTACTACTCATTTAATGCTTTCTGCTTTCAGCGCCACTTAATCTTAGGGTGCGTTTAAACTTTGCAATGAAAGTGCTTTCAGAAAGCTTGCAGAAATTACTTTTTAAATTTCATTTAAATATTTATAAGTTTTTCGAATAAGTATACAATTCTTGAGAAAATATTAGGACCAATTCGTGAGTCCTACATGAACTAGTAAGTATTTCATATTGAACGTAGGAGCTATTCAAGGAAAAAATATGAAGATCTGTAAATATTGCCGATTATTTCGGTATTTTTAAGACCTGAGTATTTCGAAGGTTCTCAAAATTTGGTTAAATGAGTATCAGGCCCCCCCTCACCGTACAACACTGCCACAATACACACATCATATACACAACATCTTCATTACAAATACATGAGGACACCTCATTGAACACTAGGTCAAAAGGAACAAAAGCGACCGACGGACGTGACCTCTTTCCATTTTATTTTCGTTACGAATTCACATGAGGACGCATCGTTAAGTCTACTTCCAGGTCTTTTCTTTTTCGGTTTTCGCAATTTTTTTCGTCGCCTTGGAGGTGAGTGTTTTGAAAAAATGTAAAGTTTTTACGTCACTAATAAATTAGTTTTTAATCCACTAGTTTGGTTTCCAAAATGTTTCAAAATTTTTCAAAATTTCTGAAGCTAGGCTACCTGTAGGTCAATCAGGTAATCTAATGAGCCACGCATAGGCCACTTTTGGTCCTTAGCGTTGTCAAATGGATGCGTTTGAGCAATCTGTGACCCTAGTAACGATATCTCTTCGTGGTCTCATACCGTGGGGCATCCAAATGCTTAATGCATTGCCTTACCAACGCGGCACAAGAGATGCCGCATTGTTTTCCTGGTGCTTTGCTTTTGACATTTCATGTAGTCTTCTCGATATATAATTACCATTCTGCAAGTTTATGCCGCCACCAGATTCTGAGTATTCCAATCATGTACGGCCAGTGCCATTAAGAGCTTTGTATATTTCTGATCTACGATCAAGTCGTCGCCACGTTTTCACGCTGCCCCAATTCCCAAGAAACATATGGCCGATTTGCAAAACATAACCTAAACAAGCACTGATTGTTTATTAAGGCTCCATGTAGCTCTTGAGTAGCGGCTAGCTCTGCGGTTTTCCCAATAGCAAAGATCATTGTTTGAAATAAAGTGCAGTGGTTCGACTGCTTAATCTGCTGTCTTATAAATAACTCTGGACAACATTTCTTTGCGCCATAATAGCTTTAGATAAATCTTAACTAATAATTCCGAAATTCCTTATAATTAAAATCGCAGTTTATCTATAATATTTTGAAAAGAAATTATCTTGAGTTCAGAAGCGCGAGGATGATCCTCAAACTCAATGTGGACTAACCCTGATCGAATCTTTCTGATACTGAAGACGAATACCCAGCAGAGAGGGTGCAAAATAATTGCTATTAGTTGAAGATCTTTAACGAAATCAAGGTTATACTTCGAAATTAAAACTCATGATATATGTGTAACGGTATGTATAATCATATGTAAATGTTCTTAGTCGAGCTGTTCTTCAATTTGTAAGGTTTTTAGCCGATCCTGGCGAACTTTTGGGTTTTAGAAGAGCTACTAGGTCTACCCGAGCTTTGATTTTCAACTGATTTCACAGTCAAATGGAAGGAATGGAATGGAATGGATTTTACAGTAAATTGCGTGCCAAAGGCTCGGGGATTTTTCAGGACTTTTATACTGATCTCAAAAAATGGACGGTTCTACAGTATCAAAATTTCATGCGAACGTCTGAGGGATCTCACGAGAAGCTTTTTCTTAGTAAAAGTGAATTTAGAGGTACATAAGTAAACTTCTTTGACGGGCAGCTGAAAGAACAATACAACTTTTTCGAAGACAATTGGGAGCAAAGATCGAAGCTTGTTTTTAGATAGATCTAGTCACAACACCATCGACATACACCGAACTTGAGGAAACTAAATTTCCTGCAACTGTAATTCGGAAATTCCCGCTTGAAAGCAATGACTTTGGTACATTTTCGACAGCAAAATATTAACGTAAAGCACTTTCATTGCCACAACCGACAACACATTAAGCTGCTGATATCGCAATAGCGCTTGGCTGCCGTCTACCACACATTGTACATCTGTATGCCCACACCTTGTCGTCTTCGTCAATATTTTTGCAATTTATAAGCAACATTTTTTGGCAGCCCACAATGAATTTGGCCAATTTTCGAGTTGCGGCTTCCAGCCTGCTTTCATGCATGCAAGCAACATGCCAACACATGCGCGCATAAAGCGGCAGACAGTCTCAATGTCACGGTTGGGCAGCTGGTTTGCTGTTTTGCAGCGACAATCGCGCAACTCAGCCGCTTCCGCCATTAAGCGCCGCGTTGTGTGCGTGTGTGTGTAAAGAAGCCGCTGGCTTTGACTCGCAAGTTGCCCTGTGTGTGTGTAGCTTTGAATTTGGTATTTTTTCTTTGGTATTTTTATGCATTTGCGCTATTGCATAACACACACGGTTCATGGTGAGTTCGCGGCACCGCGGCGCTGATTGCAGGCAGCGGAAGCGGCGCTTAATTGCAGCGATTTAAATTTCGTATTCCTTTTGACTGCGCGCGCAGTGGCTTGCATTTGATAGTGGCTTAAGTAAAGCAGAAAAAACAGATATTTTATATGAAATTAAAAGTGTAAACATATAAAATGCTAAACTGCACATTTGCCTGCGGTGGCGCGGATTTCGTAATGTGCCGCGGTGGCTGCGTGCAGCGTTGCATGGGAAATGAGGGGAAACTTGCTTGAGGCAAAACGAAGTGCTCCAAATAAAAGTGGGTTGGCGCGTTTTTTGATTACTACAAAGTTTTTTTGTGTGCTGTTGTTGTTGTAGCATTTATTATGATTACTGTTTTATGTAACAGTTTTTTGTTTGTAACAACAACGGCGCTATGTAAATGCAACACGAGAAAGGGAAAAGTAAGTGGGCAAGCCAAATTAATTTGGAAATCTTTATTGCTTTTAAGTGCACAAATTTTCTATCAAATTGAATGCCTCTTGCATTGTTACGCCTCTTCACTTAGCCCTTTTTCACACACTTTTTGTTACAAGCTTTGCCACACACGCACACACCCGTTGCGTAGAGTGTTTAATGCGCTGGGCCACACTCGAGTCGCTTTCGAGGAAATAACACTTGACAGGCGTCAACTCAACGAAAAACCATAACCGCGGCCCGACCGCTGACTCATAAGCCTTGGGATGTTTAAGGTGAGTTGTTGGCTCTTCAACTTGTTTGGCATTTTTTATCGCCTCTTGGGTTTTTCAAAATCCATAAATATATTTACTTTGATTTATTTAAACCACGCTCATGCTGACATAACATACTGTGTTTTTTTGTTTTTTTTGTTGGCCAGAAAGAGTGACGTAGAAATTGCTTGTCCAATTGTCAGCCGGTTGTTGGCGGCCCGCGCAATAGCCAAGCAAGCGAGCGTGATACAGCTGTTGCAATGACGATTCACGGTGTTGTTGTTGTTTTCTAATGTAATTTCTTTTTATGGAAAACTTTTTGTTGTAACTTTTTTGTTTTTATTTTTGTTGTTGTAAAATTTTTTGTTGTTGTTATTATTTGTTGTTGTTGGTATTCTAATTGTTTTTATGGTCGCCATTGTAGTATTTTTAGTTTTTGTTATTATTTTTGTTGTTGTTAAGTTTTTTTTTGTTGTAATATGCTTTTACTGTCACCGTTGTCGTATTTTAATGTTTTGTTGCTGTATTTTTGTTATTATTTGTGTTGTTGTTGTTGTTCACTTTGTTGTTGAGTGCATTGCCTCATCAATGGCGCGCTGTTTCTCTCAATTGTCATCGGTGTCATTCGCATTAGCGCTGATGTTTAATCACGCTGTCTGATCTATGTAAGTTTTTATGGTTATATGTATATGTCTATATGTAAGTTTGAACGTTGTTGCCGATGGCGTGCTGCGGTTGTTAGCAGACACTCAAGCCGATTGCATGTCACCAATTATTAGTTATGCCAGTAAGTCTAACTTCGTTGCGCTGTCTTAGCTCTCAGCACACAATCAGCTGTTTAAACAAAAACTTCGAGTTGCTAAAGCTTGTAGGCGCAGTCATTTTCACTTTTTGTTATACTACAAATAAATTGGACTAGATACACCTTTATGCGAGTTATGCGGAGTTTCAGTGACTCGGTTAGGAAAAGCAACAATATAAGTTCTAAGGAGATCTGATTCCGACTAATACAATTTTCCGCTTAACGATTAACACGATTCAACACGTGAAAAGTTTGAGCTCTGCGAAGTTTTCGTGCGATACCTTAGTATTATTCGTCCAAAATTCCAGTCCAAGCCTAGAGAATTGAGCAGCAGATTCCCATGTTAGCGAGCAGAAATTACCCTCTAAAAGTCTCTTATCATTCCCGTTCTAATATACCGTGCAGTAACATGGACGACGTTGAACCGAGATGACAAAACACTTGAAGCATTCGAGTGAACTGTTCTGCTTGAGGTCTTTCGAGCCATCCGCGTGAGCGATGTGTACTGAAGAAGATTAAATCGCGAACTGTATGATCTTTCAGGCGACATTTATATATTCAAGCGCATAAAATTCAAACGAATGCGCTGGATAGGAAATGTCGTACATGTAGAAGTCGATGCTCCAACGAAAAAGGTTCTTCGATTCGAGACACATGAATGGGAACAAGGGCGCTTATGCGTTAAAATGAAGGACCAAGTGAATAAAACCCTCACCGACTCCCTCTCAGTGACTTGGAGTCAAACCCCCACCCATTGCAGACGACAAGCGCGAGTTGCCGCGAGAATCGAGAGTAACCCTTGCGCAGCTTCGTTCACGATACAGGAGCAGGTTAAACTCCTACTTATCCAGAATCGATCTCGACATAATAAATAAATGTCCAGCGTGCAATGAGTCCACGCATGACACTAACAAACTCTTTGCATGCTAATGCTACATATCTGACATCGCTCTCAATATGGTCCGACTCCTTCTGAACTTTTCCATACTAACGGGGACTAGATAACCGTTACAACAACTACCAAGTGCCTATGGACTTGTCTGCTCTAGGTATGTACAACCGGCGGGTCCTCGCAACAGAAGAATTGTAGAAATTTTGTAATCTCTGCTCAGAACGACACACTCACTTTGAAAATAATGTAGCTAGCTTACTTTTGACTTCTGATCTGTTCTGTAATTCAAAGACTCGTTGAAATTAAGGTTGTGGATGACCGTGCTTTCATATAAGGCTAATACTTGAGAATGGGAGGACCAACTCACAAATATTTCGAAATGAGGATATTCTCAAACACCTTTATAAACTGGGTCTTCTTGAATGTAGATACCAAAGGATTGTGGAGCCACTCTAATTAGTGAAGACAAGATAACACGAAAATTCCAATTAAAAACACTTTTATAAAGTTTCTTTCAGTTTTCCAAACAAATTTAACGCTATTGTAGGGTCGTAGGTGGTTCTGAGCTCTCTTGCTCAATTCACCTAAGCACTTATGTTAAGGATATATTTGAGATATTTCAATGTGGGTTCGAGAATGCTGAGGTTATAAGCCCTCAATTACATACGTTTTCTTGTGTTAAGCTAGGTTTACGTCTAGAATCAGTAGGATGAAATAATTTTCGTCCAAAATAAGGATGAATGCTTAAAGTGCACATTTTTGTTTTTGCAGCACGAAACTGTGGCTACTTAGTGTATTATTGACTGGAGAATGGAACTATTTGTAGAAAAGCTCTCTGAGCGCCATTCACTTGGGAGTGGCCAGAAACGTTTCTTTTACGTATGGCTCACGACTTTCGATCCTAGACTATTGAATAGCGGAAAAACACCAGTTTAAAGGCGTCTATACCAATAAAGAAGAAGTATACCATTGACTGCCTGATTCGTGTTATATTTTGTAAGCTTATTCCTTTTATTTTATTACTCACTTGGAGTTTTTGGGATTTGATCGAGGTTTTTTAGGTTGGTCCTTTGAAAAATAAACTCTAAAGGAAAAACCAATATCTAAGCAAACCTACAGATCGTAGAAATATATCTTCTCATCGCTTTTGGCGGCTGCCATTGAGTTGTGCGCGAAAATTTCTATGCCACCTCAGTCAAGGTGTCTTTAATGACTCGCACTAGTTTAAAAGTCATTCTTTGTTTTTGCAAATGCTCTCACTTTTGTTGTGTTTTTTTTTTTGGTTTCTGCGCATAAATCCGCGCAGCTGCAGCAGAGGTCCGTTGTTAGTACTCACTTTAATTGTGCTAATAATTCTGCTATTCACTGTTATAATAAACTTTCAATTAAATACCAGGAATAAAAAAGTAAGCGATCGAAATTGAACGATTCAAATAATTTACAAATCAAAAAAAAAAAAAAAAAAAAACAAAACAAAAAAAAATTTAAATAATTAAATAAATAAAAAATACAAAATAATTGTGTAAATAAACAACACCTTTGAAAACAATAACAAATGCAGTAACTAGTGCCAACAACAACAGGAGCATCTGCAATAGACTGCTGCCACTTGAACCAAATGAAAGTGAAAATCTCAGCAATACTTTTTCCCGCTGCCGCATTACTTGCATTGCTCATTGTATTGTTGTTGTTTGCTGTTTTTTTTTCTGCGCTGTACTGAGTTTAGCCAAGCTGCCGTATCACCTTCAACTACAAATAAGTACATACTTGTAGTTTGGATAGTGTTGTTGCTGGTTTTGGCTCCGCTTTTGTACTTGGCTGCCTCAGCTACTTGTGAGCGCCAGCTTTAAGTTGTTGGTTATTGGCATTGTTGTAGTTATTATTATTGTTGTAGTTATTAATATTATTGTTGTTGTTATTTTTGATCCCCACAAAGGTTCATCAGCAAAGTGTCAGATTTATGGCATGTGTTGTTGGCATTGCGTTACTTTCGCACCCTTTCAATATGTGTATGTGTGTTTGTTGTTGTTTTTGTGCAGCTTCATTGGCATTCACTTAGCTGTTAACTGTTTGTTGCAATTAGTGTTCGCTGTGGCGCGCCGCCACGTGAAAAAAATGAAGCAAAACTTTCCCAACTGATTAGACAGTTTTTTTCGCAGTTGCATTAAGTCTTCATTTTTAATTTAAATTTGCAAGAAATTTGTTGTCATACAAACTAATTTATCGCATTGTTGCCATTATTACTTAATTAAAAAGCAAATTTTTTTTGCATTCAATTTCGGTTCTCATTCTCTCGTATTTATTTATAAATATCTTCTTTTCCAGAAAGATGCTTCAAAAACATATACTTGTCATCAGTGTGGTACCTCGGACCGAAGTAATCGATTTATAACCCCACTGGTGTTACGGCTATTCGGATTGAGCTCTAAGCTCTAAAATTTATTTTTGAGTCTAAAATATATTTAGATAAGTTTTAAGTAATTGTCAGGCAGACGCCGATTACTTTCCACTTTAGTCCATCGAAATATTTTCGGAAAATTCAAACAATGCAACAATCTAGACTCAGAACAAGCTGAAAAAATATCTATATCAAACACTAATAATGATACGTTTCGCTTAAGCAAAGTCCTGTTAGTATTTTGGAGTGATCCAAAACAGTTTCATAGACGGGTGTTAGTCAATAAAACTACAATGATTATGTAATATAAATAAACTCATCTACAAATTTGATTTATCTTTAGCGAGAAGCAAAATCTATACACCAGACTTACATAATGGAACACCCTTTGGAAATAAGCAGCCTCGGTAGCTGCCATTCTAACTTGAACAGGGTGTATTAAGTTTGCCACGAAGTTTTTTAAACACGAAAAGAAATGTTAGAGACCCTATTATATAACTAATAATCAAACTACGATTTTTTTAAACACATAATACTAAATATCAGAGACTTTATCAAGTATTTATACTATATAAATAATCAGAGTAAAGAGCCATGTTGATTTAGCCATGTCCGTCTCTATATATTATATATTATACGAACCAGTCCAAGAAGCTGCTGTTTTGTCATAGCTGTCATACGAACTGTAGGATAGGAATCAAGTACCTATATAGCGAACTTTTCCATTTGATGAGATATCTTCATCATGAATTATGTTGAATACAACGGTGCAATCTTTGAATAAATTTTAAATAAATGAAGCAGATCGTAAAGAGTTTTTTGTATTTCCGCGCGACCTAAGTCAACAATTTTTTATCTATTGCTTCGAGACCGAAACTCCTTTACTTTATTGAGCCTATCACTACTAGAACTATTTTGGCATGTAAAATCCTGTATTTAAAATTATTACGAATGTAGGAAAAAACTTGCGAAGATTCAGTTTTATCAAAAACACAAGTTTACAAGTAGTACAAAGCCTTCAAAGACTTTGCAGACATGCCTCGACGGGATGATCTTCAATCTCTTCAACTGATGATAATATTAAAAAAGTGAATGGTGCTTGAAAATCGTCAGGCAAGTGTTAGGGCGATGGTAAGAGAGCCAGAAATCTCTCACGAGCCCGGTTGGATGATTTTGGTGGATATTTTGAGTACGAAATGCGTTCTTGCTCGACTCGTTCCGATAAAGCTGAAATGTTTTCAGAAAGAGTACCGTAAAGAGGTCTCTTTGGACATGCTTAATCGTGCGAATTCCTATCCCACATTCATGGAGAGCATTGTAACAGATGGCCAGACTTGGGTTTGTTAGATTGCCATGCAAATAAGTCAACAATTATCGGAATTTAGGAGAAAAACGAGCCGAAACTAAAGCCGCTCAAAAATCAAGGCGAGGCTCATTACTTTTTTCGATATTCGTGGTTTGGTGAATCATGAGTTTGTTCCGTAGGAGTTCCATTTGGCCTTAATGAGCTGTTGTGGGAGAACATCCGCAGAAAACGGCCGAAATTGGGGAAGAAGAGTTCATCGATTTTACATGATGATAATGCACCATCGCATCGAGCCACAATTGTGACCAAATTTAAAGCCAAAACAGCAATAAATACCCTTGACCAACGCCGTATTTACCAGATTTGGCTCTGTGTGATTTTTTCATGTGTCCTAAACGATCTAACCATGTATGTGATAGAATAATCTAATCATAATTAGAAGAAAATTTCGATTTCCAATTAAACAACAAACAAATGCTAAACAAATAAAGAACTTTCCAGCTTTAATAACATATATTTTAATAAAAGAATAAGCTATTTAAATTTTTCATATAGAAATCTCCTTCTTATTTTACCCGGCACAATTCCAAAACTATTTTGTAAGAAATTATTCTAGAGAATATCCCTACTAATATCGTACAATTTATATGACCGACACGGAATATCAGGCAGAATATTTAAATCTTATGTGACGCATTTCACATATTATATAGTGATGAACTGAGCATGAAAGAGACCGATATTAGATCTAGAAACGGACCCTTTGAAGCTCTTATCGAAATATTAGAAAAGAAAAGAGCAGAGCCGCATTTCACAAATCATATCTTTATGTATATTCGACACTCTCACACCAAAAAAGTAACCATTTTTTTATTTTTTCACAAGCGATCGATTTGAACATCCTTTTACTTTGAAAACCCACCTGCAAGATTGAACAATTTGAAAACCTTACTCCGTACTATGTACCATAGAGTCTCGCTTCATATTTGTTGTGATTTTAAAAACCAAGAAATTCGGCGCATTTGGAAAGTTGTATGAGAAAACATTCATGAAAGGTAAAAAAAGAACTTTAACAAAATAAAATTATAGTTTGAAGAACGTGTAAAATGTCACCCCTGCTCTCTTGAACACCTGCTATACTTTGCCAGTGGCTTGAGCCATTAGGGCCCTTAATGTCTTCCTACGCGGTTTGAAGTAAATATTTTGTTTAAATATAAACCTTTTTGCTGTTGTTGTGAAATAAATAATTCTCGGCCCAATTTCTGAGAAAGCTATCGCGTTGAAAGTCCTTAGCCTGCAGACCAACTTTTTAACGATTCTAGCGAACTTCTCCTAATAATTGTAGGATAAATCTATATGTACATATGTAACCGCCTTATGTTCTGGTTTTTATAAGAAGCCATTCTATTTTATTTCGAGGTAGATGCTCTGACATGTCACTGCGAGATGTGGACTGATACATATATTAATTTAATAGCGACCACAGCAGTACATTTTTTTTTTTCAAATATGGTTTGATTTTTATACTATATAGATTACTAGGGCTGTTCACAGCCAGGTATTTCAGTAGTCAATACTCTTTCCTCCCATAAGGCCCATTTAAAACGTTAAAAAAAGAGAAACAACACGAGATTAAACAACTAGGAGTAAAATTACCCGAAGACAGCTGTGATAATTACATTTTCTAATAAAATCTTTAATGTAACTGAATAACTTTTCACTTTCTATCCTCCCGTTTTAGTATCCTTTTAAAGTCCATGTTCACTTGCATTAGGTTTGATCACTTTCATTTTCCTTCCAAAGTCTTTTCTTTTGCTATTTTCAACACAATTCGCACCAAATACAATAGTTCAACTCAAAATATGACTATAAATACATATGTATGTATATAAATATGTATAAGACCACAGTCAACTCCAATGAAGACTCACTTTTTTGCTTCGAATTTTGATTGAATTCGACAATGGAGTTGGAAACAGGAAACCTGAAACGCTTGTGATTTTCCAAGACGGCTTTTTGAAAATGTGCAACGGACACGTTTTTTGGTATGCGGCAGATCACCTCACGAACCGAAAAGCAACTGAACGAAATTGAAAACGCTTGCTAGCCAAGTAAAGCAGCTGTCGATGGCGCTAAGCAGTGCAAGTTAAGGAAAAGCAACAGCAACAACAATGTACCTACACAAACGAAGTGCATGAGTAAAAACTTGGCTGAGACCATTGACTGAGTGACTAAGCGGCTGGCTGATAGTAAGGCGACGGCGGCAACACAGGCAGCGACGACGACAGCGTCAACGACGGCAACGGCGCTCCAACGGCTATGACGGTAAGTCAAGCGAAAATATACATAAGCAACTGCATTGCGGAGCCACAGCCGAACGGAGCAGACGTAGCGGTGGCTTGAAGGTGTATAAATCTTACGTGGAGCGCCACGCAATGCTGCCGCCACCAGCTTTTGGTCGCCAGCGTGCAACGTCCGTCCGTAAGAAATCTCAAAACGCCAGCGAAATGCGAGTACAAAATACACAATTTCGCGACTTAATTGTTATTTATATTATATATGTATATACATGTTTATATTATATAAAGCATAAATATATATGTATGTATATATGTATGTACATCGATATGTCTATCTCATTTTTCTTAGCTCGCTGTGTGTGTCCGTGTGCAAAATGCAAAAACCCATACTTTTGAGTCGTAAGGTAAGTAAGAAAAAGCTCCAAACAACAAACCACAACACCAACAACAATAGCTTGGCTTGACATCTCCGCTAAAGTCACTCATTATTGCGCAATTGTGACATTAACCACTTCACAGCAACAAACGAAAACTCGCACAATCCGCCGCTACCTACAGCGCAATGAAGTTAACAAAACAATAAAAGCACTCTAACAATAGGTAAGCGAATTAAGCTCAGTAAAAGAAGCGAGATTACAGCGTTATTCGTGCTCATAAAGTAGCTGTAAGCTGAGCCAAGCGTGTGTGGCCGAAAAGATGCCGAGCGCATTACTGGTGCAGATGTGTGTGTGTTTTTAGGTCTATATTTGGGATGTTTGGCGTTATGGTTTCCCTGCTACCGAAAATGTTGTTTCCGTATTTTAAATGCCGATCGGCTTCGTTTTGAAACTAAATATCTGCCTCTTTAGATCGAAGTGGCTTATTATTTTAATTACTAACTTACCAAAAATAGCCAAACTGTATATATACTACTATGAGCAAAAGGTAGTACGATTTCTTTTATAATTTTCAATTTTCGGCCCCTTTTTTCGAAAAGCTTCGCTCAAACGACGAATAACACTCAGATGTATTTCTTGTGGACAGTTTGACCGACATCCTGAAGTTGTAGTTTCATGGCATCCTGGTAGTTGGAAAGCATTGTTTCGCAACGTGATGGTTATTTTTCGAAAAAATTCGTGCTTTCCACACATAACGTTGAGCAATCACACTCATCGTAAAAATCACCGAAAGCATTTCAATAAAAAAGTCTTACTATTTTGTACCTACATTTTCAAACATTTTACTGAACATTTTTTTGTGACAATCTTTCGAAGACATAAAATATACATACATATATACAAGCATGATTTTTGATTTTCTTAATCCCTCAGTTTTCGGGATATCGATCTGTAATTTTCCATACCACGTTTTCTCCCTAGGAATCTGTCAATGCAAAATGACAGGGCCAAGTAAGACTCCTATAGCATATAGATGCTTTACAAACTGGCCATTCATAATCAAGAGAAAGATCTCCTTATGGAATATTCATATTTTCTCCAGTAAACGGTGGTCCAACAAGCTTCCAATCATCTCTGATTTTATTTAAGATGCTACTAGATATATAACATGATGTTAAAGTGTGAAAATAAAAACTGAGGATTATCACTATCTACCAAGCTATGACTGTAATAAAAAAGGATATGTTTGATGAAAAGCGGAATTAGATTAGAATCCTACACAGCTTAAGTGTCCGCTTTTAACCGCCCCGCAATAGCAGCTGGATGTCATGAAGTCATGTGTAGAAGTTCACGCAACTGAGGAAAGTTCTCTGATCGCCATTCACTTGAGAGTGGCCAGAAACGATTCTTTTACATATGACTCAAGCAGCTCACGACTTCCGGTATTTGACCAAGTGTCCTCTGGGTAGCCTAAGAACATCCGTTTGAAGGCGAGCTAAAGTGAAAAGGCGAAACATACCCTTTACAGGGTTGTGCGCTCGGTTTGGGACCATGATTCCCGTCCTACTATATGACGAAGAGGCTTGGACGATGACAACAACTGATGAGTTGACGTTGCGAGTTTTCGAGAGAAAAGTTCTGCCAAAGATTTGCTACCCTTTTAGAATCCAGACTGTCAAAATACCGATAAATCAAAACACCGACAAATCAAGAAACGGTGGCGTTGTTCGTTCGAGGCCCTGTGGCCTTTGGCCACGAACACGCTAAATGAATGTAATTTTAACATATGCCACTCGATTTTTTTCTTGGTGATTGGTATGACTGCCACTGATAACTGTGCCAAAATTCAAAAGAAATTTGTGAAACAATGCTTACCGTTTACCAACATGTCATGAAACGTATTATTACTTGCGATGAGTTTTGGATCTGTGCTTACGATCCAGAAACAGACGATCAATTGATCGAATATCGTGGCAAAGCTGAGCAGAAGTCGAAAAAACCTCAACAAAGCAAAAATCAAGGCTAAGTTGGCCGCTCCGGGGAAAAACAAAGTCTTACTATTTTTGTCGACAATATTTATTAATTTCGAATACTATTATAGTAGGCTCAAAACTACTGGCAGGAACTGCAGATAATCGTTATGCTTCTACTATGCAAAGCCAGAACACAATAACATCTGCATTATATTGAAGGAAAAAGTTAATAGAACACATTTAAAAATTACTTTTTCTATTAATCTCCTTGTTTTATTTAGAGGATTTTGATTTAAGGACAAAGCTGTTTGCTGGCAATATTTCGCATCCCAGTCTTTGCATACTCCACAAAATTTCAGCAATATCCGTCGGATACCTTGACATGAATCAGTTTAAACAAACCGAATGGGTTTCATCACTTGTAACGATTGCCCCACGTCAGCGGCAAATAAATAAGCTTACATTTTTTCGTGCTAGAATCGGAGCACGACCTTCGATAGCAAATAACACATTTGTCTATATTGTCTGAATATTTACTGTATTGTTGTTTTAGCTTCAGAAGTGCTGCCGCTTTAAATATCAACGTTGCACTAACTAATTGCTCATTGTTGCAGCAATTGTGGCATATGTTCAAACAAACTGTTGCATAATTGCATGCACTTTGCAGGCTACTCGAAATTATGAGTTCTGACATTTTATTGAACAAGCAAATGTGTGGCAAATTGTGTGGAAAATGTTTCGTATATATTTTTTGAGCATTAAATATTTGTTAAATACATAGGTATATTTGTACATATGTAACAAAGGTAGTCAGCTACAATGTGTGTCAATGTCGGAATGTTAGGCTTTAGTAAACTTATCTCATTAAATTTGTTACAAAAAAAAAAAAAAATTTTTTGTTAAAAAAATTTAAAGTAAAAAAAAAATTAAATTTGAATTAGAACGTTAAAAAGAATAAAATTTTTATTTTAATGATATAGTTATATATAATAACATAAATAAGCATATTGAAGCTAATGAGTCTAAAGCATTTTAATCGATGTTATCTTTACTTCTTTTTATACAATTTTAATTTTGTATGCAAAGCGTTAATTTTTGTTAATTTTTTTGTTGGCTCATCGTTTGGAAAAGCATGTATTTTGACAAAATTATTTGCAATTTGTTAATGTACTGATAGGCTGACCTCGAACTACTCATAAAATATGCATTTGCTCGCTTATCGCTTAGCTTTGTGTGCCAGTTCTGTTCTTTTTTTTGCACTTTTTTGCTTTACATAAATTAGGTGCTCGTATGTTCGCTAAAAGCTCACTATGTAGAACCAATTAATAAAAACTAATATATTCGCATTTAAAGAGTGTTGAATCTAGGACAAGCTCTGTGTTTGAGGATTTGTTTTTCATGTAATTTAAATATCTTGCAGCAAAAGTAATTTGCTCACATTCATTAAAAAGTAATTTGTGAGAGATAGGTATTGATGGTACATACATTTTTTAGGCATTAAAAATTGGTCTAACTTTTTATTTATTTATATTGTGTATATTTATACAGAATAGTCACAAATTTGCAAGGCAGAGCCGAGTCAAGCTGGTCATGTATCCACCCCAACTTCCTTCCTATCACTATGACAAGTTGTGCACTCAGAAATCCGGGTCAGAATACTTTTGTTACGCCACAAGAGCTGACTGCTGACCAACTCTTGCTCGGCTCCTAAATCCCACGTTCGAATGCCCGAAGACGGGAGTACCCCTGATGGGATTTAGATAAGGATGCATTTTCCTGCAATTTCATTGGTTTTACAGTTTCCGAGGATTCTACTACTATGCTGGTGTTAGTGATGTCATGACTAAAGGCCTCTCTAAAAGAATTCGCAGTTCACAGAAGTACATATAGTGCTTCCTTAATAGCTAATATTTCTAACTGAAATATAGCACAGAGGTTTGGCAATCTGAAACAGAGTTCTCCTTCGATTCGAATCATCCGTAACCAAGCTTACTGCGCCGTTTCTCTAGCAACTCTGTTCTGTGTCTTAACTACAGTTTCGTTAAGCCAACCGACATCAATATCCAATAGCTCATTTACAACAATATAAAGCCACCAATGTCGTTCTCACCCTCTCAACATTTGATCCCCATGACAGTTTTCTATCATGGATGAGACCCAAGTTCTGTTCGACCGTATGACATGGAGAGCGTCACAGTGAGGGAAGGAGTGCTCCGGGATTTTATAGACCTTAGTAAATAAAATCAATACAGTTTTATTAAGATTGACAGCTAAGCTACTTGTTTCCGCCCAGCTAGCTACCACATTGCGAATGCTTATGGTATACAGGAATTTTCCTTTAATCATGTGCCCAACATTATCAGCGTATCATCAGCTTCTTATCTCGAGTTATTTCAATACGTCAATGGTAAGTGACAGCCGAAGTAAAGAAGACAGAACTTCACCTTGCGGGTGTCTCTATTAACCACTCCGTCATGACAGTTTTGCAGACAGTATATTAGATGCTTTACTTTCGATTTGGTATGCGACACAATGTCAACCCTCCAGTATCTGCTGTAGACATGCTGAGTACGTAATATCATCATTGGCCCTGATGTGCAGGTCCGTAATCATTTCAGTATCTTCAACAAAAACGAGAAGATGCTAATAGGCATCTGTGAGCTTTTTCCGGCCTTCATGATAAGCCACCTTCAACTGTTCACAAGCCTTAGAATGTGGCGTAATCTCACAAATAGCATAGACCTAACCTGTATTATCTGCAATCACAATAATAATCACATAATAAATATAACATATATATACAAGTATATTCCAACTCTGTTAACGCAGATGAATTACCAACTTCAGATTAAGACTAAAGCTTCGGCCACCTGTTAGCATTGGTTAGACACAAAGCATACTTTTTTCAGATCAGCTTGAGAATCGACGATTAATAGTCAGATATCTTACTCACACAGTTGAAATATAGGGAAGGGTCAGTGAAAACCATTTTTAAAGATCATTTGAGCCTAAGACAGTGAAAGTATGATTGCTTTCAAAGTTACTTAATTTTTTCGATAAACCTCGGCGCGTTAACATCTATGAAACAATGCTTTACGATTAACAGGATGTCATATTGACGATCCATGCTTACGACCCGAAAACAGACGATCAGCCGCCCGAATAAAGAATAAATAAAGAAATATAAAATAATGAATAAAGTCTTACAATTTTTTGCTCATATTAGTATATATAAAAAATTTCTAACTTGCCTAAATTTTTACTTCCTTAATTATTGGTAAGATTATCACTAGTAATGTTATTGTGTCTGTAATAAAGCATTAACCATTAACTGAATAACAGCGCCATTTAATATTATGTAACTTTAATGTTCGCAAATTAGTTTTGCGATTTAAATATAAATATATGTACATACATATATACACACATGTACATATATATATGCACATTCACCTGGCTTTTGTTAGTTTTGCGCTTTTGATCGATTTGTGACATTCACTTGTCTTTCATGGCGCGCATTTTGTTACACAATAAAAATTTTGATTGAACAAAGAGATTCACACATTTTCATTGTGTTTGCGATTCGCGAAAAGGTTCCGGATATGTTACATAAGTAATCAACTAAATAAAAAATTTCATTCAGAAATGTTATTTTCTTTCAAAGTATTTTTTTTTTTAAAAATCTGCAAATTAAATAACCTTTACTTTTTACAGAAAAATATCTATGTAAAACGGATATGGAATGAAAACACAAAAAAAAAAAAAAAAAAACGAAACGATGTTACAGACGGGAAGATAATGGATAATATAGATGATAGACGGAACTATGTGGTTCTTTTCCAAATTACTAGTTCCAAAGAGATATCTCTTTCGAAACCTTTAGTTATAAACTCTCCTCTGTACTACACTATAAATGATATATAGTATGAAAGCCTTTTGGAATAGGAAACCTCTTTTCTTAACAATTTTACTTACACAATATTCTTTCAAAAAAATCAACAATTAAGTGTGCTTTGCTTAAAGGTAAACCTCCACAAATCATTGCTGTTGATGGCTATCTCGGTTCGTGATGTAATGCAATCAGTCAACCTTTGGCATATCCGCTAACTGCCCTTCTCCTCCAACTTCTTATTTCCACCCACAGCTCCTTCGCCGGTATATTCAGCGAAGGAACCGCCATGATCCAAGTGATTCGGTTCCACTTTGAATTCATGGTGTGAGGACACGTTTTCTTTCAGATTCTATCAGTTTGATAGCAACATTCGCAGCCATATATAATACCTACCGACGATGTATGCACGCCCTATGTGCAATATGACGTTAAATGCTATGGTTCGGATGGACTTTAGAAGACCTCACATGCTGATGAGCGCCGCCCGTTGAACGCTCTCGATTTTCTTTGCAAGTGTGGTCTTCCCTCCACCACATAAAGACTCTATAGAACATAGTGTGTCAAGCCCATGTCATAGAACCAGAAAACCACCATCGATGCCTTTTTTCTCTTTCTTCCTGCGCCTTACAGACGGATGTCTCAAATTTGTGGCAGCGGTGCCACCGAGATCTTGTATCTTCTAGTAAATAAAGTAATCCCGTCTTTATTTGTATTGATGGCGAGGCTACTTCCGACCACCCAATTTGTAACGACGCTGAGATACCCCTGCGTCAACTCGTACACGGTACCCAGGAACTTTTCTTTGACCATGTGTGCTATATCGTCTGCATAGGCAAATACCCAGCAGCCACGATGCTCAAATTTTTCAAGCAGGTCGTTAACAACAAGGATCGATAGAAGAGGTGAGAGAAATCTTTGAGGGGCTCCCCTACTCACATTTCTATCAGTCTCAGAAGCGGCTGATGGACCTGAAGTCCTCGGCCGTAACGTGGGAGCCACTACCAGCCTATTCTAAGAAAACGACATAACATAAATCATGGATGGAGGAGTAGACAGACTTTGCGACAAAATCAGTACCGTTAAAATTTTTGTATAAGCAAAATCATATATTAAGTATATTCATGTACGAGTCAAGTGGCGACTAATCGCTTACTTCTGCTATCTAATGTGTTAGTGTGGGGTTTGTCGTCTTTGAACCAGAAAGTAGTGGGTCCGTTTCTAAACAATAAATGTGTGCTCTTCGTTAATGGTTAGTATTATTGCGAGGCATAAGCGTGGCCTTCACCTTTCGGCATTATTTGGTCGATTCATTTGCTGCTATGTGACCATTGTTGTTGTGGGTAATTATAAGTTGTAATAAAAATGAACATTTCGGTCATTTATGCAACACCAAAATGCAATTGAATACCTTCACTTCGACACTTCGGCGCTTCAGCGGTTTGACAGTTTGTGATGCTTTCCTCACTTTTGCGGTTTTAATAATAAAACACCAGCTCATTCGTAGCACGCTGTTGTAGAAGTTGTTTTTGTTTTTGTTGTTGCTGTTGCTATTTGTGTTACGTTTTTACGCTAATATTATTACCGAACACGTTGCCGGCAACGATAACAATAAAAAATCGGTTATACTGACCTAACAGCCGAACACATACACACGTGCACATAAACACGCACATATGTACATGTGTACCGTTAATAAAAACAAACAATGTGACACACAATTGACGCTATTGAAGCGCGGCGATGGCAAAGCGGACAGCTATGTATGACCGGCGTTCAATTTGCTTTTGTTGTCGCGCATGCGCCACGGCTACTTTGTAGTTCAGAGCATCGCAATGTTAGATTCGATATTTAACCCAATTTACGGTAAACGCCACACTTTGTAAAGTAGTTTAAATGCCATTTTCATATAAAAGACATAAATATTTTCGTGACATTTTTGCGTTATGTTTTTGTTGCTGTTTTTTCTTTATTTTCTTTGAATTTCTTATTTTGTTTCAGCTGCTTTTGCACTTCTTGTGATTTTCAAGTCATTCTGTGTTGTGAGTTTTTGCGGTTTAAATGATAAATAATGAATGATTACATAGATGTATGTATGTAATATGCGAATACCGTTAAATAACCGTTTAAACATGTATTCGTATATTTAAATTGATTCACATAGACTTCATTTACATTTTAACAGTGCAAAAATTTTACTTGTTTTACAGTTACTAAATACACTAGAGAGCAAAACTTTAGCATACCCTAGATGACCTTCAATAGGCCTTTGTTGAAGGTGGCGCGTGAGTCGTGTCAAGCTGTCATGTTATTTTTCATTACGAAAATTCACGTTCTGTAAAGATTGTGTTTCGCGTGCTTTACGGAATTTATAGTCAACATAATCGGCCTACTGAACGTACTATTCGCAACACCATCACTCATCTTGCGACCCAGTATTGATTATTTTATAATATTCAACCAAATATATCACGTTCCTCACTCAGTGATAAAAATATAGCAGCCGTAGGTAAATTTGGCCTGGCAAAATTCGATTATTGATCAGATCAAAAAATCGATAGATCACGATCGGATCATTTGCTTGTGCGTTATCACTGCTGTAAATATAAAAATGCGGTTTTGATGAAAACCCGTTTAAATATTAACTATTAGAACTGATTGAACTTAGCGGCTAAGCTTTAGAAGTTTGTAACTCAAACACTATTTGCTATATCGATTTGAAAATGTATTTTAATTTATTTATTAAACTGGAAGACAAACAAACTTTTTTTTTCAAAATTTTACTCTTGGTGTACCCTTTAAGAGCTCTTGCTTATGGAAGTTTTTCGGAGTAGAAAGTGAAAACAAAACAAAAAAAAAAAACATTAAATTCAGTTGCTCCTAATTTTTAATACCATTCCCTAGTGCATTTCTTATGTAAAAAAAATTGTTTATATTTATTTTATGTAAAAAAATTGTTTATATTTATTTAGCTGATCAGTTTGTATGACCACTATACTTTGTAGTGATCCGAACTGAACAATATATTCGATGAATGTGGTGTTACGGGGAAAATAACCTATGCGAAAAAATTTTATCGAACATACAAGTGTTCCGTACAAGAACTTATATAGCTCATAGTGGTCTCATAGCCGGTTCCGACAAATGAGCAACTTCTTGGAGAAAAAAAGGACGTGTGAGATATTTTGTTTTGAACAAGTGTTAGGATACGGGCTCATTGGAAACTTTTCAAAAATGGTTAATTATTATTAAAGGACACTAAGTTTAGTAAATGTACATTATTTTTACTTATTTATTAAATAAAGTTTAAAAAATAACAACAAATCACATAGAACGCTTAACGAATAGAGAACAATAAGGCAGCTGGGGACTTCTAAATATTTGCTGTTCTGTATATCTATGTATATCTGTATGTGGTATAATATAATACATATGAATCGTTGACTAACGCCGCAACGGATTGTACAGCACAGTGGCGGCCTCGATGTGCGTGTATAAAAACGTTTATGGTGTGTGTCTTGGCTAAATGAGCTTTGCTATAAAAAGCTCATGTGTTATTATAACTATCATTGAAAGCTATATATAACACAGGTATATACATATCAATATATTTATATAATTGATTTGAAATTCAGGGATAGAAATCGTTAAATAATTTTCCAGTTGTGACCAAAAGTTGGAAATTACAAATTAACACTCCTGCAGCACAATATACGTAAGACACTTCAATCGGTGGTGTTTTCCAAATTCTAACGAGCTTCTTTAAGTTTTATGGTCTTTTCTTAGCTCTGAGGCTTTGAAAAGAGGTTAAACAGTTAAAGGGGGCCCGAAAGCCTGCCGATTCTTCTGCAGTTAATTCTCGGAATGCATAATAAGTGAAATGATCAAATTTTCGCATAGGAGTCGGAAAAAGTTTATTGAAATGTACAGTTTTGTGTTTGTTGATGATCGAAGTAAAGTGGTGAGGGGATGTGTGTATCGAAAAATGGGGGCGTATTACGCCGACTCTCCTTCTTTCCTCATAGGGGAAGTGCAAGAGCCCATAAATAAAATATGAAACACAAAAAAAGTTATTTTCTTAACCACTACACCTTTCCGCATCCGTGGAACTATAACAAAGGAGATGGGATGAGGCCAATTTCTGTCTTTATGTGTATGTAAATAGTCAAAATGGCCGCACGTGGGAGAAAGAGAAACCTGAGAAGATGCATGAGCTGTCATTTTATCCAGAGAAACCAACGATTTGGTGTGGTTTGTGGGCCGGTGGACCATCGGCCCATATTTCTTCAAAAATGATGCCGTTGAGAAGATAACCGTCAAGGGCGACTGTTAACAAATAAAATAAGGCAATGTTCTTTGATATGAAAGTGGGGAACCTCGAAATGGTTCCACCTTCATCTAAATATGCAAAAAATAAAAAGCAATTTTTTTGATCTCAATTCACTCCATAGCATTTCTGAATAAAAAAAAAAAAGAAAAATCATTGAACTCATCCTCCCGTAATGGCATAGATAGCTTCGAGGTCATTTCGAGCGAAGCAGTAAACATTCGGAATCCCAGGAGCAAGAAAAGGCGAAACTCGTTATTTTTAAATGATCGAAATAACCCGTTCGAGGATTTCTTATTTCGAACATAAAACAGCTGTTCATTTGTTTATCATTCCAACTCATAGAGAAGTATGTAACTAGTTCAGGGTACCAAAAACAATTTTCGCCCACATGCCCACACGGCCATGCTCCCGCATCGCCGTCGCCATTGCCATTGTCAACTTTGAGGTTACAGCTATTGCTTTCGTATTGAAATTCAAATTCACGAATACAAATTGAAATTGAATTGGGAATTGGTCGGTGTGTGTGGGCGTGTGGGCGTTCCCACCACGCGCTCGGGTGTCACAAATACGCGCAGTGTCCCAACCGTTATTTTTTGGTGCATTTTTTCGAGTTGTTTTTTGGTTTTTGCATCGCGCACATCAATGCTTTCGACATATGACAGACGAAATTCACAGATTTTAGCCGAAAATATCGACAAAATTCGTTGACAACATTTCCGCTTGTAGTGTAGCGCAGCAGCGTAATGGTAGCGCTATGGAAATCGCATTAAAATTGAGTGGGGGAGGGGAGTAAACGAAAGTTGCCGAAAAAAATTTATATTGAAAATATTGCTAAAGCATTTCAAATTTAAACACCACAACTGGTATGGGAAAGAGAATTTTTATTTTTAGACGAGCTGTGCGCATGTATTTGCGTTCGAATTGCTGCTGCCACAGCGCAGCCGAAATTAACTGAAATTCGTTAGTTTATAAATAAAATAAATCAGATCGAAACTCCCTGCGGACATTGGGTCACTTGTGTTCGGAGGTGTCGATTAGCTTGTGTGGATTTCTGTGGACCGCAACCGCTTATATCACAACACACCTCTGTTACGGAAATTCGTGTCGGGAATTAAGCAAATTTGTCGATGATTTATTTATTTGTGATTGTGGGATAATATCTTTTTTCAATGTCAAAAGGTCTTTCGGTTTAAAAAATGTATGGGGGGTGTCTTTGATATGGTCTTGTTAGCTATTTCACTTCATTGGTTATGAATGAAGGGCAATTGATTAATTTGTGATAGTTACTTTCAAGAACTTCATGATTTCTAGGAATTCATAAATGCAGAAATAATGTTCATGTGTTTCGCTTGTCTTCAAAAGAGCCTAAAATAGATCTCATTGGTCTGCAAAGAAAGGCTTAATTAACGAATTCATTTATCTTGTTAGGTTACTTTATAACATTGAACATATCGGGCTATATATACATTATTGAGTAGTTAAGGATAGTTCTTCTTTCTTTTCATGGCGGACCGTTTTTACAGGACGAGTCCCAAATCTAGCCCAAAACTCTGGGAAGAGATGATCCGCCTTGTCATTTTATTTCAATTTCTTTCGAGTTTTTATAACTATATGTATAAGTTAATGTTTAGACTGATTAAAATTTCTTTCAATATTTGACGATATGGAGAGGTCAGGTTAGATTTGGTTAGCTGGCTGGCCACTGGGTGGCGGGAGAATCATACTTAGACTGTGCGTTCAGTGATTTGTGAAGCCAAATGAGAAACTCCGTAGCTATCTTAGCTATCCACCAGAAGAGCCTTGCGACTGACATAGCTACTGGTATTTGATGGATTTGATTTGATACTGGTTATGCAGAGCAAAAGGTATGCGAAAAATTTCTCCTTAATTCTAATTATCTTCATGTCTCCTTGACTTACTCCTGCGCCTTATTTCAGAAATAGTGTATTATTTCAATCTTTGTAACGATACAAAACTCTTTTGTTGACAAATCATCAGCAAATTAAGGTTATGACTTGTTAATGAACTGCTATATGTAGTCCTTTGTGAAGCAATAGAAAAGAAGAACTCCTGTTCGAATTTTCATTCTCGCAGTTCGGTGGGAAGCCTAAAGGTATGTGCTTTCAAGTGATTAAGCCTTGATGATGGTGATGAGGTCTGGTAAGGTTCCTAGCCTTAGAACATGAACACCAATGTTTCAATGGCTTGTAAGGAGCCCCACAACTAGGGAGAGGTGAGCCTTACTGAGAGCAAAGAGATCACTTCATCTTTTGTCATCGATCGTGGGCCGAAAGCGATATCACATGTACTGATGGTGGCCCAGCGCTAGCCAAGTTCCTGCGAAGCCCAGCTAACCAGCTAGGGTAGAATACAAGAACACTGCGACCTGACACCCATAAAAAATGGACGTTACGTGCCATGGTTGGAGTGAACCTTGGTACACCACACATGCTGATGAGCGTCGTCCGTTGAACGCTCACAAGTTCCTTTGCAAGTGTGGTATTTTCTAGAGCTCTCCACCACATGAAGGCTATATAGAACATAATGGGTTTGACTACGGTTTCGAAGAGCCATAGGAGCACTTTTGGTGAGAGACTTCACTTTTTGCCAATGTCTCCTCTACAGCATATGTATATTATACTAATTGATCTAACTCAAGTTCTTGTAAAGAAATTTCGAGATATAAGGAGTATTATAACTTCGGTATAGCTAAAGTTAATGTTTGTATTGTTTCTTTTGATACCATCAAATTCAATCTGGCTGCTCTTGAACCTACCCAATGTGAAGATAATTGAGTTAATGTAAGGTTTGTTTAATCGGAGAATTTAGCTATATTGTAAGCAGATGACATCGATATTCATTAGTACTTGCATGCCCTTATAAAAAGTGAATCCGATCGATTTCGTTCCATTGCTCGACTTGTTTTCTCAAACATCAGAAAGACAAACCTAAGATTAAATTGTCCGAAGGAACTTTCAATTGAATGTGGACATTTTTCAAATAGGAGTAACCTTAAGATGTTATTTGTATTACTTTACAAAGCTTTGTAAGGTTTATAGAGACCGTATTCAGATGAAGATCTGTTTCGTAAATCTTGACTTTCAATACCGCATCTCGATTTGGTATAGTCGGGCAAATAACGGGTTTCTATGAATTTACGGGTTTCAAAAACTCGATTTTTTTATTGTCTTATTAAATTCCACAACAGCTTTAGAATATTGACCTAAGTTTTCAAGTTGATTCGAGTAAAAGCTTCGGAGAGCCTTGAGAACTTGTGTGCTCGGGGCTAACTAGAATAAGTGCGCCATCTTTAAACGCGTTTTTCTCGAAACTGTGTTCTTGAAGTCGGTTGGCAAAATTTCTCTAGAACTGCTCAACCGATCATCATGAAATCTTATACAGCTCTTTGGGATACAATTCTTAAAGACTTGGACGAGACTTTTCTTCGATTACATTTGGTTAAAAAGGAAATGTCGCGAAGTTTTCTTTTTGTTTATGTAAAAATGTCTGTCAAAAATATAATTTTCAGTTGTTTTGGTGCATACATTTTTTTTTTTTGAAATTTCAGAATTCCTTTGTTAATATTATAATAAAATTTCATTTCTTATATGAGAGAAAAATTCTGAAAAAAGGATATTTTTAGCCGAGGAAATCCATTCAACCCCTTCAAAAGATCAGGCATACGCTTAATAACGGAACAATTATAGAATTACCTCATTAAAGAGCCAAATTGGAAGGTTTGAACACTGTGTTAACGGCAAACTACTTTTTTTATGTTGATACCACAATAGTCGGATAATTTTGTTAGCACGAAGTTCACATTGGCTCTTATCCTTTGCCGACCAATTTGAATTGCTCGACCTTTCGTCCTGTGCTACAACTAATGGATCCAAGAAGAGGCTGTTATTCAATAGCAAAGATATAAATACTGTTATGTCCTTCAATAAATTAAGTTTTCTTTTAAAACGGAATGTATATTTTATTAAAAGGAGTTAGCAAACCAAACAGCCTTATGGAAACATTTAAAGTAATTTCAATTTATTTTTTTTATTTTTTTTGCGGAAATAATTTGCAACTTCTACTTATAAAGGCACCTTTATATTTACGACCATATACATACTATATATCAGTGTATAAATGTATATGGGGCTCTCAAACGCCAAAGTGGCAGCCTTTTAATTATTCCATTTGTTACTTTCTTGAATTTATTTCTCTTTCTACGCTTTTCACGCTTTTGACGTTTACTTTTATTGTTATTATTATTAAGCTTTCGTTTTAACTTTAGCGCGATTAAAATTATTGTGCCACATATGCAGCAAATATTTACTTTTGTCACACACTCACACATACTCCTGAGTCATACGGGTAAACAAAAGAACTTTTCGTTGGGAAGTATTTCCACGTGTGTGTATCGTTGCATGCCACTTGCCTCTTTTGTAATATTTTTATGTATATGAATTTTAATATTCATGCATGATTTGAGTTTCGCAGTAATTACCATAAGAAATTTACAATTAAGACATTTGTTTATGTTTCCAATTATAAACATGTGACTGTATTTCAATATACATAAATATCAACTTTTGTTGCAAGAAACAAATGCGCCAATATGTCAATGAAACACATAAGAATTAAAATTTTGGGAAATATAGAGCACTTTTTTAGAGGTAAAGGGTCTTCCAAAAAGAATGACATGAGGTTAATATGAAATTAGACACTCAAATTTTATCAAAATGGGTTCTGTTCTGTTATGCAAAAGAAGTTCATTCACGATTTGAACAAAGTGTTAGTCAAAGGGACATCACGGCTCCGTATGCATTTCCGCCAAACTTCGCCTACAATGTTGCCAATGTTAGGCGTAAAACATAAGGCGGCACTCCGTTTTGCTGGAAATAGAAATTTCATCAAATTTGGGAAGAAAAAGCCGCTCAATATCATATTAGTGTTATTGGTAATGATAATAACGGCATGTCCTTCCTCATTTCGATGAATAAATTTTCTCCAAATACTTGGCGCAAAGTATTGACTTAATATATGTCAGTCCTTCGTCTTTTTCGCTGTTTGGTGCCAATTGGAGATTCCAAGAGTAGACAGGTCCTTCTCCACTTGGTTTTTCCACCGGAGTGGAGATCTTCCTCTTCCTTTGCTGTCCACGGCGGGCAGTGCGCCGAATATTCTCAGAGCTGGAGTGTTTTTACCCATTCGTATATCTCATACAGCTCATCATTCCATCGACTGCGGTACTCGCCGTTGTCAGTGCGCAAAAAACCACAAGAACCTTCCTCCCGAAAACTCGTAACGGTGAGTCATCAGACGTTGTTATCGTTTATGCTTTCGCAACTTGCTATTGTAAGTAAGACGGGAATGATGAGTGCCTTATATAGTTGGCTCTTTTTGTTTGTCGAGAGAGGAATTTACTTCTCAATTGCCTACTCAGTCCGAAGTAGCACCTGTTGGCAAGAGTTATTCTGCGTTGGATTTTCAGGCTGACATTGTTGGTGGTGCTGATACTGGTTCCAGGATAGACGACGAAATTATCTACGACTTCAAAGTTATGACTGTCAACAGTGACTTGGCAGCCTAGTCGCGAGTGCAACAACTGTTTGTTTGATGACAAGAGATATTTCGTTATGCCCTTGTTCACTACCAGATCCATTTGCTTCGCTTCTTTGCTCAATTTGGAGAAAGCACAACAAACGGCGCAGTTATTTTTGATAATGTTATCGATGCCATCGGCGTAAAGCAACAGTTGTACATCTTGTATAAGGTTGTACCTTCTCTATTCATTAATTTCTCCAGCAGTAGATTGTAGAAAGTCGCATAGGGAATCGCCTTGTCTGAAACCTTGTTTGGTATCGAACAGATCGGAAGGTCCTCCTTCCTAATCCTGACGGAGCTTTTTGGTATTGCTCAGGCAATTAGCACGATCTAATGCTCAGCAATAAATGCGTCATGACCCATTCTTCTATCGGATTTTGAGCAGCACAAATTCGATGAAAATTATTGTAATAGAAATAGAGAAGTATCCAGAATTTTAGTACGTATTCTCTATTTGTGTTATTTATTCGCGACATAATAGAGTCAACATATAACTCCACACTTCCCACTGTGTAACTCTATCCTTACATAACTACTAAGTGCGAGTGTATTAAAACCCAATATACTTTTTACGCAAAGTACACGAAACTTTAAAAGGATTATTAAGTTGTTCGCCATTTACGATAGCGAGCTTATGCATATTTCTTGTTTTTCACACCAACCAACCATGACTAACTTACCAACTACATACATACATACAAATATACTTATGCTTGTAAATAAAAGACGGCATATCTTAGCTTATAAAGTGTTTACTCATTTCGCTCATAACAAAGTAATGAAAGTTTATGCATCAAAAGTTTATGTGAAAGCGAAAAAAGAGAGCTCAAAAGCGCTTCGATCAACTTGCCGCGTTTCTGGAAATATAAGGATATGTATAGTATTACATGTATGTATGTGTGCATAATATTCTGATCGATACTTTAAGATACAGTCAAGTGTCCTTATATAGTTGGTGCAGTATTTGGATATATAAATTATATGTAGAAATGTTTTTGTATTGAAGTGTATAAAATACTCAAGTACACGTTTATTTATTACTTTGCAACTATTTTCACTCAATGTTATAGCTCATTTTTTCTTAAAATGCATACAACATGACCTAAGTTGTTATTGTGTTATAGTTAATTGACCTAAAAAAGCTACAAATTAAGCTATTCTGAGTTTTTAGTGTTCATGTTTTAAATATGCACTTGTTTTCTTGAATTTTTTTTGAAATTAGCAGGCTATATTATTAGATTGATCTTTATCAGCGTAACTTCCGGCAAACCTATCATTAGAAGAAGAGACAGAAGGCAGTGGAGACTCCTCAAGCGGTTTTCGAACAGGGTATGGTCTTAAAAAAATTATCCGATGATATTCCATAAATACGTTAATAAATATATTACTTGATTGGAAATTGAAAACCGCAAACTACTGCCACGGCTGGATGTTAAAGCGCACAAGGAGCTGTAGCGCCAATAGATAATTGCATTCGCAGATGGTGACTTTAAGTCATCGTTGCTGGCCTGAACATCTTTAATACTTTTCAGAGGTCTGTCCGTTCGGTACAACTCTAAAATTTATTTGGAAAAAGTTTTATTATGAAACAGCAAAAGCATAATTTTTAAGACACATACATAAATGCAAGGTGCGTTCCAAAGTAAACAGGACTTTTTAAATCTAGCGCTCCTGGTGGCTATCTGCGACCTTTATCGACTGTCCAGTGATAATATATTTGTGCTGTCTGCGGTTTCAACGTTTTCAAAGTGGTCGTGAGGACATAAATGACGATCAACATGTGGGCCAATCAAAACCCGTGATCACCGAAAATTCCAGCGAAACTGTGCGTGAATTTATCAAAAATCAGCCGAAATCGTCATTGAAATTCATAGAAGTGGAACTGAACATCTTCTAAACATCGATTTATCTTATTTTGACCGAACATTTTGGGCTTACGAAAGGTATGTGCACGATTTGCTCCACACAAATTGACTGACGACCAAAAATTGCTCAGAATCCAAAATTCAGCGTTCTTTCAATTTTGGATTTGACCAAAAATCACATTTTAACCATTAACCACTCCCCGGATTCAACTGATATGGCACCGTATGACTTCTACCTTTTCAGCAAAATGCATTTTCCCATGAAAGGAAAGTGTTGTGCAGATGTAGATGCCATTCAAATGGCTTGCACCGGCGTACTGGCGGTCATACCGGCCAACGAGCTAAAACACTCGTTCGATATGCTATTGGACCGTGCAAAAAGATATATTGAAGCAGAAGAAGACTATTTTGAATAAAATAAATTGGTTTTGCCGAAAAAACTATTTGGTCTGTTTTCTTAAAGTCCTTTTTACTTTGGAACGCACCTAGTATAAAACAATCCACAAATACAAAAGATTTATATAGAGGAACTTTATTCAGTTTGTATGTCAGCTATATGTTATAGCGAACCGATTTGAATGATTCCTTTGAAGATTGCGCCATTGGCTTAGACAACACTCCGTGGCAAATTTCTTAGAGGCATATTTTTATAATTGAAAAAGCTTTCACATATTGATTGAATTGCTGCCTCAGACAATAAACCATAACAAATTTCTTGATTTTCTTCTTCTCTCAAATGAAAAATTTTGCCAAAATTAAAGTTTTTTCCATTCAAGCACTTGAGTCAGATCTATCAGTTTATATATCAGCTTTATGTTATAATGATCCGATATCGGTGGTTCCGACAAATGAGCAGCTTCTTGTGGAAGAAAGCACGTTTTTCAGATCGATAGCACAAAAACTGAGGGATTAATGCGCGTATAATATTGGTTGTCAAAAAAGGCTTGCGGTATTTTTGCGATATTTTTATTGAATTTTCAATTGTTCATAAAATTTTTTGATGACTTATGCCCAGCTCTTGATCGATACTACGGCTGCTATTATGCCGATCTCTTTCGACCAATTCAGCGATTTTATCGCAATTTTCGACGACAGGCCTTCCGGAGCGTGGCGCATCTTCGATCACCTCTACACCAGAACGAAAACGCTGAAAGCATCGTTGTGTGGTGGAAATGGAAACTGTATCGAGTCCATAAACTGTACAAATTTTATTGGCGGCTTGAGATGCATTTTGCCTTGATCGTAGTAGTACTGTAAAATATGCCGTATTTGCTCATTATTTGGCTCCCTGTTTGCGGCGCTATAACTCACGAACGACTTAAAAGAAACGACAATCAATCCAACACGTGTTAGCGCGTAAAATAAGCTTTCCTAAAATGCTTATATGACCCGATGCGACGAATAAAACTAGAACTACGCGCTCTCAACGCCAACTAGCGAAAATACCGCAAGACTTTTTTAATATTTGGTTGCACCAAAGCTATTTTGTTATTTTTTTCTTAACATATTCTTCGGATTTTGTGCTAGCTGATATCTACAAGTTCAATCTTTGCGGTTAATGACGAATCGGATGATCTTCATCATAGCACAGAGTTCCTGTTGATTCCTTGTATGTTCCAGATGTGGATCTGCCTACCATACCCTACCTACTGAACTGAAACTGAAAGCAATATAAACTTATTTGATGGTGTCTACCCAGCATTTATAATACAGAGTTCCGAGTTAAATTGATGCTGATTAAAACTTTTGTTAGTAAAAACTTACTTACTTACTTCATTCTGAAATCGATCCAACAACGGGTTGAAATTATTAAAATTAACTACCGAAATTCGGAGTCAGTGATCTCAATTTTAAGAGTACTACATCCAATTTATGATCAGATCAACAACTGAGCGTCTACTGGAAAATTTTGAATCCACATGCATAGTACAAAATGATTCCCTGCCAGTGAGATAAAGAAGTGCCCGAGTGTGGAGAATAATGCTACCGCTTTCGCATCAATAGAGGAAGACCCAAAATCAGTCTCACACACGTCGTTCTCAAGCCTTGGGAATTTCTGTGATGTCGTTGTGGCAAATCTTGCGAAAATACCTACATATCAAATTGACACAAGAACAGTCAAGTCAAGTCAAGTTAAGTCATATGTTCGTGAATTTTGCTAAGCAACAACTTGTAAATGATACGGATTTTTATCGAAAAATCGTCTTCAGCGATGAGGCTCATTTGTGGCTGAATAGCTTCGAATGGCCCAGTCAATTGACCACCTCCGTCGAGCGATTTAACGTTGTTATATTATTTCTATGCCAATATATCAGCGACGATTGATCATTTTCGTACGAACATTGAGCATGAAATTCTTTAAAACCGTCGAAAATTGGTTTCAGCGTGTGGATTTCTGCATGTGTTCGTCTGACAGCTGTTGCTCAAGATTTCGTTTCTTTTGAAAAAATTTCCCGCTTCAATTGGAGTGTAAACTTCTTGGCGAAGAGAAATCGAAATAATTCTTTGAATGTTAAAACTGGCCTACTGCTTGCATCTACGAAGACCGTTAATAAGTTGATATATAAATGAACTGCTTTTGGAAAAAATAATTTCTTATTCCTTTAATTATTTAAAAAACTCGCCTTACGAACTAATGAAAGAAAATTTCTAATCATTTTAATATGTGTTGCGATAAGCCAATTCTTTTCACCTCAGCCGCATAAAAAATTGCAGTTAGACGCATAATTCTATCATTTTCACCTTTGCATTGAAAATTCGGAGTCATTTGTACCCCAACGGTGAAGCGAATTCGATACTCAACTTACTCACCACACACCACATTACTCCTCCGAGGCTAAACACACTGGTCGGCGATTTTGATTAGCTGTTTGTTGCTGGCGCGGCGAATTCGCGTTGTCGAGTCGCCGCTGTGGCTTGGTTGGCGGCACAGGCCGATCTGGGGGTTGGTTGGTTGGGCGCTCGGCCGTTCGGGCGAATACGAAAATTTTGCTGTCAACGCAGAAAGACGGGACTGACCTAGTTAACACACTTCTACGTGGAAATGGCTAACATGAGTGTGCACAAACTCACACACACACACACACACGAACGCGCTGACTTGCATATGCATATACATACGTGTGCGTATGTGTGTGCTTGTATGTATGCAGCTGCAGTTCAGCGAAAGACTGTGAGCATGTATGCAAATGAATGGTTGAATGCAGAGGGGGACGCGTTGGTTGGCTGCTTGCCTTGCTAACGGTACGCTTCACTGCCTCATAGATTGGGGTTTCATTGGCGGCTTGGTAGATCGTTTGACGCTTGTTGTTGCGTTGCATGCAAATCAGTGTCGAAAATTGCATATGTTGCATGTGCGGCACTTGGCAATAGCCATACACATATTTGCCTGTGCTGTGTATGCCTTAATAGGTAGACGGCGTGGACGCAAAGCGGTTGCAAGTGGCGGTGGCAGGCGTTGGGTGGCTTGTTGGTTGTTGTTGCCTGCTGAGCCGCCGCTCATGATGTTTTGCCTGTGCCATGGTTCAATATTTGCCCAGTGGCGATAGGTTTATTATGGTATTAGCAGCGATTAATGCCGAAGACAATAATGACCTAGCAAAGGACGGGCGCTGAGCGGCGTGCAGTGCGGGGCGCGCTGGTCAAGAGCATATTGGAAATTGCATCTTAAAGCAGCACAAGCAGCGCCAGATTGCCTGCCGTTAGAAAGTGAGCGTACTAATATTAATTTCATGTGGAAGGCGCTGCTCTGCGGCAACAAGTAATTGAGGTTACGTATACGCCGTGTGCGCTGAGTTACATTAAACCCAGCACATTCACTGCTATTGTTATTGCGGGACTAGCGAGCACAAGCGTGCTTTTTAATTTCCTTTAATCTCGCAATTTATCTATTTGTTTGTTAAAAAGAATTCTTTCGAAATTTGCGCATTTTGCATGGAAATTGAGTGCACACACTTTGTTGTTGCGTAAATTGAGAAAAGCTTTGAAGGTGTTGTTCATCAATTTCATATTAGTCGACTAGCTGCTGCATTGGTTTTATTTTTGTTTTTTTGTTTTGGCTGTTGTTTTGTGCTCCTAGTAGCTGGAATAGTACAGCGCTTGTGCGGCTGTGCGCGTGTGTTTGTGTGTGCGGTTGGTCGTGGCTGTAAACAATTTTCAATTAAAAATCAATTTTTGTTTTTACTGCGGAGAGAGGGGAGAAAAAACAAAAAGTAAAACAAAATATTAACAAAGTGAAATAGCAACAGCAACAAAAATATATGTATATACGCGCACAGGCACATATAAATGTATTTATATACATATGTATATAGTAGGGTGGGCTTAAAAACGAATATTTTTTTTCTCTGAAAAATAGTTCCTTGACACTTCTAAGAAGCCATTCCAAGCATGTGCCCTTAATTGTAACGCGAAAATTGAAAAACTAGATCAGTTCGGTGTTTTGCGGTGGTGCTTGAAGCAGGCGATCGACCAACAGTGTAGAAGTGTTCAGATTTGGCCAACAGGAAGGAATGCCAGACCACACACTTCGTTGATGACTCGTCAGAAGCTTCGAAAGCTCGGATGGGAGGTTTTATTGCATCCAACATTTAGCCCGGACATAGCGCCAAGTGATTGCCACCTGTTCCTGCCCATGGCGAACACCCTTGTTGGTGTAAAGTTGAACTCAGAAGAGGTTTGTGAAAAGTGGCTGCCCGAGTTCTTCGCAAATAAGGAGGTGAGCTTCTATGAGAGGTCTGTTATGAAGTTGCCGTCTATATGGAAAAAGATTAGGAAACGAAACGGCGCATATTTGAACTAAATCCGATTACTGTAACACTTTTTATAAAGCATTGAATAAAGAGCATAAAAAAGCGGAAGGGAGTTATTTGACTACCTTATAATTATTAGACCCTTTCTGTAGATCGTTAATTTCCCCACAAGAACTAATATTCATTTTCACTTTATAATAATTTGTTCAAATTCATTAAACATAGGAAGAAAATAAAAGTACACTCCTTTGTTATAAATAAAAATGTTAATACCAAGAGCTCCATAGTTACCAGAAAACTTGTTCGTCAAGTCGCACGATATTTTCGATATATGAAGAAAAAAATGAACTTTTGACCCACCCTAATATACATTCCCATATTCAGCAGCACAAAGTATTCTTAGCGCGCAGACAAATTTAGCACATATTTCGCTTTCGCTTTTGTTTTTGTTTAATTGATTGCTTGGTTACCACAAAAGTGTGGTGAAAATGCTTCAGAAAAGTTTCACGCATTGCACGACACAAACAACAACAAGCGCTACATGCACAGCGCCATTATATGGAAATTAAGAGAAGTATTCCTATTACTTGATCGCATGCAATTGCTGGATGGAAGCTCTCCATGGCAACTAATTTACAAACGGATCGCACGCGTGCTAGCGCGGCAATCCAGCTGAACTAATGTCTCAACGTATGGCGAGGACAATGACACGAGTTTGCTACTCGCATGTAAGCATACAGAGTTCAGCCGCAGGTATGCGACTATCTGTCGTGAAAATGACAATTTTAGTGGTTTTATATGACTTAAGTAATCTTTGCAAATTGTCTATAAAAAACAGTAATTTTTTTATTACTTCGCTATATGTTGCCCAGACCATAATAGCTATTTTACTCAGCGGTTGTTTGTATCACCTAAAACAAATCGAGATAGACATAGGGTTATGTATACATATCAAAATTATTAGGATGAGGACACAATTTGGATTCCGGATGGCTGGCTGCCCCCTCCTGCTAGCGGTAACTTGTTAAAAAATCCAGATATCTAGATGAAACTTCGTATACGACTTCCTGAGTACTTTGGGGAGATTGATTTACAGATGGATGGCACGGCATTGAAAGAAACATTTAAAAAATGTGTACTTAAGCCATAAAGCAAGTCGTTAAACTCAAATTTGGTACAGAGCATACAGTACACAGGAAAATCTATGGTTTAAAATTTGTTAAAAAATGTTCGCAACTTGACTACATTCAAGCCCACCTTCCATATACATATAAAAATGAAAACGAAAAAAATAAAAAAGGCAGAACAAATTGTTTATTCTCGAACTCTCGACGAGTCACTCAAGGAGGACGATGCGTCGATGGTTAAGAATAGAAAAAAAAGAAAGATATATTAGTCAAGAAAAGCCAAGTTTTGTGTTTAATAAAAAAAAAAAAAAAAACGTTTGGTTCTTTATTATGACTAATAAATGTGGTTATACAATATATTACCTTGTTGGTGTTTATAGTAATGGTGATGATGGCCGATGGACATCTTGATTCGCTCCCTTCTTCTTTAAAAGTGACAAAAAAAGTGACTAGCAGAATCGCTTGCTAAGCTACTGAGTAAAGTTAACGAAACTATTGCCAGTTGAGTCAAAACTATTAGCAGTGTCAACAGTTAACTGGCTATAGTTTGTTATATGCTCACTAGGGTTGCTAATTGCTTATGTGTATGCCAATGATTCAATTTAGGTCAAATATGCGCAATTTATTGTTCTTTCGAATTTTATTTTATAATGCCACTTCCATAGGAACCTCCGTCCTATTAGCAAAAATCTTCGACAGTAGATTTTTGAAGCTTCTCTTTCGGTAAACATTATTTGGCGTCAGGCCCGGACGATAAGATGGATGCATGAGAAAATCTGAGCCAAGATCCTATAGCTTCCGGCTTGCAACTATCGATATGTGTGGCCTGACGTTGTTCTGATGTAACATAATGTCTGTCATATTGTCATTGTTTTCAGCAAGAGAGTAGCGCATACTTCTTGATTTTTTGGCAATTCCACGAAACAGATACACTTACCTGCCTTAATAATGCTTTTCCTAGTCCCTATGCATGTGCATGCTAATTTTAGAATTTTCTATTGACTTTACTCTGTTATATCTGTCAGTATATGTACTATATAGTAAGTTATCGTCGTGAAATTAAACCGATTTTTGCTTTTCTGAAGAATGAATTTAATCCGTTTAGTACATTAGCTTCCTTATACCCAAATTTTAATTTTAGAACTTTCTTATGATGTTATATCGAAAATGTCTGTTAATATGTAAGAATATATGGTAAATACATGTGAAAAATGTTGCTGAATATACCGTAATTTGTTGCTGAAAATGGTTGAAATCGGTTCATGAATTACTGTCATATTGTTCTGACATGATGGATATGTAGTAAATGTATACTAATTCCCATTGTTCTAAATGGCTGCATTCCGAATATATCGGTCAAATTGTAAGTTATCTTAATACAATTACATGGAATAGATATTCTCAAACTTTTGTTTTAGCTTAATGCGAGAACTAAATGAAAGTTAAGTTACTTCCCTCCCATCAATATGCGCAATATGATTTTCGAGTTTCCGCTTAACAATATTCCGTAAATATCTGTGTGATATTTAAAAAAAAATCAAGTGAACATACTTCTCTCCTCACAATTTAGTTAGCGTCAAGTCCAGAAATCGTTTAAGCTTCCAAATCACTAATACAACGATATTCATCTCTTCAGATGGCTTTTCCTTGATATACTATATATTGTCTGGTCTCGGTTTTGTTTAATTCTTTTAAACATTATGTCATCCGGTAGTAAAAAAAAAGTATTATGGTTATGTAGCTAGTAACAAATAAAAGTAAGAACAGGCTAAATATGAATGAGCATGAAATATTTGCTAAGTAAGGTTAGGTTAGTCAACCAAAAGTTAATGTAAGATCACAATTCGAGAGCTGTGGACATTGATCCTTTGTGATTTCAAAACTTCTAAAGATACAATACAAAATTGTTAAGGCGGCTAATATCAATGCCAACAATTTCGCCAAATTCTCCAAAAGTGTGTCTATCTAAAAGTTTTAATCTATCTCCATTAAATTAAATAGTTGAGAAAAAATTGTCAAGATGAGTTCACTTCGTATTCTTTCATACAGGTTCAATTAACTCTTACCATAGCGTTGAGATGAATATTGGTAAAAGAAGGAGCTTCAGAACATCTCATGTGTTTCACTTTGCGTCAGAAGATCTCACAGCCGTATAAATTTTGGTTGTTGGCCAGCGCTTGCCAATCTCACGGGATCTCCATACATGCACTGCTAGAGCAGAAGAGGACATCAGTGTTCAAACTCGTTATTAATCTGTTAAAATGTGTGTCAGGGAGGTAAGCTCGTCGGTTTGATACTTTTCAGCGATGTCATGATTCTCATCTGTCACGTAGACATGTTTCAATGCACCGATATCATATTTTTTAAATTTTTTTTTGACCAATCAACACTAGCCGTTTCTGCGCGTTCAACAAATTGTGAGAGATCCAACGTGAACAATTTCATTCAAATGTTCATGCAACATTGAAGGTATAGTATGCTAGTCCCACTAATGCCTATAGTTGTGTCAATCCCAAGATAGGTCACGTGGAAAGTTATAAAAGGTAATCGCGTGAAAATGTTTATGATTTAATTTAATTTTTTGACCGAAATGAAAATTTTAAGTAACTGTAAACAACACACGCTCGTATATAAAAATTTTCTGAATGAGTATAACATCAAAAATATCAATGCCTTAATCAAAGTCGAGAGCTATAGTTGCTTACGGCATTGTTCATAAGGTCTTTAGTACTAATTTTATCGTGGATAATTCTTCTTTGGAACACAGATTTATAACTGGATATGCAAAATTATCTGAACATCGCTATTTATATTTAATCTCAAAAATAACGGTATATTATGCCAAACTATTTTCTACAGACACACATTACATTTTTTTAATATATATTTTTTTCTTTTATTTTTATCTTTCTATTCCATGCTTATGTACATACTTTGTATGTCTTCAAGCATGTGCTTATGTTGTTTAAGTAAATGTATGTATAGAGTACTTCCACCAGCACTTGCATTGCCGCAACTTTGTCGGTAATTGGTTGATTTGATTGTTTTCCAAGAACTTTAAACGATTTGTGAAATTTTCATAAAACTTGTTAGTGCTCCATTTTAGTGTAAGCAATTGCAATTGTTACCAATTTGACGCAAGTGGCAGTGTTAAAAGGCGACCAGACGATAGATAAGCGCTGGCAAAGGACAAATGCACGCAAGGCGCAACCGAACCGAACGGTGTGGAGGCGGCGGACGCACATCTGAGGAAAACAGAAACTTGTTAGCTGCAATTTAACGCACAATCCAACCGCAACGTTTGCACTTTACATTCGATATAAACCACAAGAAAATCCTAGAGGAAAATGTGTGCATGGCGGAGATAAAAGTGGCCAACAGGAAATTTCTTATTATGCTCAGAGGAGAGGGATTTGAATATATTTTAGAGATACAGTTAGTTATTAAATAACAAAAAACAGCAGTTTATAAAATGAAATTTTTTGATTGCAAGTGTAGTCGGTAAGCCATCGTGTGAGCTGTGAGTAATAAATTATTTGATTTTATCTGAGAAATGTGGACGCACTTTATAACGGGTCGTCTTGCAGGTGATACTATCATGTTCTGTCCTGAACAGTTCAACAGTCCTTTCGAGATCGCGTGAGCAAAAATCATGTGTGGTTTTTTCGGTTTTTTTCGCACATGATCTTGACGATTCTGTACGTCCTTAAGGCATTTCTTCTCGCTCTGATTCATTTGTCAGTGCCTTCGGAAATTTTATTGCGCATAATTTTTAGTGACTTACGTGTTTCCTGTACTGGTGCAGCTATTTCGTTTCCTTGAATTTCCTTGTGGCCTGGAACCCAGTATAAATGCAGTCGCGTTCCGGAGCCAATACATCGACTGCCTCCTTGATTCTAGGGACATTCTTTGGCGTCATGTGAAGTAAGAGTATTGCTTATAGAAAGTGTTAACTAGGAACTCAATATATCACTACGTAAGTGGTCGATCGGGCAACGTTAGTTTTAGGCTAAAGGATCCTTGGTATAACTCCGAATGTATTCTACAATTAAAACTCTTCATATAATTCATTAGCCATTCAAATGGAATTAAAGGCTTTTGGGACGTCAAATTTCATGAACAATAACACGCCGTAAGGAATCATTAAAACATTATTTACTGTATCTCTCCAGTTTCTGAATCTGGTAACAGTCAGTGCTAGGTTAGGTCATGTTACTTTGGAGGATCAAAGATTGCACGTGGACTACTATATGCGGACCATAGAAAAGAAGAACTCCTGTGTTCGAATTTATAAATTATCAAAACGCTAGTATCGCCGGTTTGATATCTGAGTGGATGGTCACTTCTCTGAAGGAGCCAATTCATAAAGAAAATTTCCAACGAAGTTTTATATAATGAAATCTCTATCACAGTGGTCAAGGAGTAACATTGAGTAGACCCACACATAAAATATTTTTTAAAAATATTGTAAATTTTCTACCCGAAACTCCTTTAAAGCAAGAACCCACCAACTGCACTTGCATATGAAGCCGAGCTATCTACCTATACGCACATACACATACTTATAGGAATCGAGTGAAGCATGCTTGTTTGCGCGCGAGCTATGAAATTCCACCGCAGTGACATGCCAATTACGAATATTGTTATTACACTGTGAGAAATAACAGGCGAAATCATTGAAGCAAAAGCAATAAAACAATCGCAAAAAGTCAATAGAAAAACTTTTACACACTCATTCGCCGGCTCATTGGAAACTGCTATATACCCCCTATCCTCCTGCCACTCGCTGCGCGTCACTGAACTGATAGTGGCTTGCAACATTCGATTTGTCGGTGCTTGTGGCTGCTTAGATTCGGGTTCGCTAGGCTGCCGGCAGGCTGTATCTCTGTATCCATATGGAAGGTTTTAGTTATAATTCGTGTGTGTGGGTGACTCGTATAACTTTTCACATGAGCCATGCAGCTATTCAGCCCGGCAGCCAGGCGGGCAGTCAGCGCGGCAGGCAGGTTAAGTCGCACAGTGAGCATAACGTACTGTGGATCAAAAGTTTAAGCAGAGTGCAAAAATTACACACGAATTTTGTCTGTTTGTGGTTTCATTTTCGGTTACGATTTTGGTTAAGCGATTTGGCTTAAATGCGTAGTGATTTGGAGTTTTGCAGATCATTGCTGCTGCGCTCGATGTGTGTTTTGCAAACTTTTCCTATTACGGGTTTTGCCTGCTGATTTGTCACTCTGACCTAGTCGTATCTTTTTATTGGAGTTGCGACAGTTTTTTGGGGTTTATAAAATGACTACAGTATTTTATATATTTTAGTGCAGCGACTCGTTGGTATGTCGGTGTGTGTGTGCATTGTTAGATTTTCAATGCTACGGAACACTTGTGGTAAAGTTTTAATATTTAATGCCATCAAATTTTGCTATCAAACATTGGTCTGCACTTCAAAGTTACTTGCACGTTTGTATGTATGTTAATAGCGAAAATGTTAGTTTGGCTGACTTTTTGTAAGAAGATTTAGAAAAGTATTCACTCTTTGTCTAATTTTTTAGCGATCGCGCGATTATTGCACGTTGAACTTACTTTGTGATAAAATAACAACCGTTGTGATTTTTACAATGGCTACAAATATTGAACAAACAATTTGTCTCAAATTTTGTATTTCTAACCAGATTCGGATTCGTTGCGAATGTTGGAAAATTCTTACGGTGATTCGGCTTTTTCAAAACCACAAACCTATGAGTGCTAAAAAGCCTTCTAGAAATAGTTGATAACATGCCTCGATCTGGAAAACCTTCAACCTCTTCCACAGATAAAATATTAAAAACTATGGTGCTTGAAAATCGCCAGACAAGTGGCTGGCAGATGGCAAGAAAGCCTGACATCTCACTCGAACCCGAATTCAAATGATTTTGGTGGATATTTTGGGTATGAACCGCGCTCTTGCTCAATTCGTTCCGATAAAACCGATCCCACATTCATGGAGAGCATTTTAACTGTCGCAGAGGCATGGGTTTATGAGTTTGACATGCAAACAAGTCAACAATCACCGCCATAAAACCTATTTTCAGTCGATCGAATAGATAAAACAAAATTCGCTGAAAGAGCTGAATGTCATCACAGAAAGAGTTCATGAGAAGTATTTAAAGGACTGGGAAAATCGTTGGCGTAAGTCTATTACATCTGGTACGGTTGGCAGGGAGCGATCAGTTTGTATGAGGGTTATTATATACTATTTATCTAATTTAAGACCAGCAGTGTATATAACTGGCAATGGTCCGATATTGGCGGTTCCGATAAATTAGCGCTTACTTGGGGAGAAAAGACTACATGCGTCATCAGAAACGATACGAAGAACTTATTGTAGATGGTAATGATGATGTAATCTCTATTTTGATTTTATGATATTTATATTTAACACTAAATTTCTTCAATGCTATGCGAAGGAACCGCTTTGAGGAAATCAACTATATGCTGCACTTCGAGTCCGCATTGCACGAACCGTCTGCTAGCTCTGATAGGTTTGACACTCTTTGGAAACTACGCCCACTGACCGACCATATAAAGGCCAAAATGACTGAAAACTTTCACCCAGAACAAAATCTCTCATATGACGAAAGTATGATTGCATATTTCGGTCGCCATGGATGTAAACAGTTCATAAAAGGAAAGCCAAAGCTTGGTCTCTTTGCGCTCCTAGAGGATATATGATCAATTTTGAAATATACCAAGGTAAGAATCCGAGGGTGAATCCTAAATATGAAGAACGCTTTGGCACTTACGCAACTCCGCTCTTGTGTATGATTGACGAATTTTCGGAAGAGGTGCAAGAACTTCCGTTATCCTTTTACTTTGACAATCTTTTCACTGGAATACCATTTATGATTTATTTGAAAAAAAGAGGTTTCCAGGCTACCGTTACAATTCGAGAAACCCGAATTCCAAAAAGTTGTCCTTTTCCATATAAGAAGGATTTGCGTAAGCAGCAAAGAGGATATTACGAAAGCGTAGAAATCAAACAAGAGTCAATTTATCTGACTAAATGGGTAGATAACTACATAGTCTGCCTTGCATCGACATGTTTTAGTGGCGAACCAAAATCCACAGCATCTCGCTACAATAGAGAATTGCGTAGGAAAATACCAGTTCTACGTCTGTGCGTTGTAACTCAAATTGTTGCAGGCCACCGCATAAGATTTAGAGGAAAAAAATGGTGGCATTCCATTTTTACTTGTCTTATTGATGCAAGCTTGCAAAACAACTGGCTTCTTTATAGATCTGCTAATGAAAATAAGTCCTTTAAAAATTTTGAGAGAGAAGTAGCCATTTACTACTGCAAGCACTACGGCGTCGAACTGAAAAAGTTGCAAAAAACCTGAAATAAACGAATTGAATCCGTAACGAATGTCCTGCGCTATGACAGGACTGATCACCGTGTGGTTCCAATTCGAAATAAGAGGCGATATGCAGGTGATGTATGCAAGTATATCGTGCGAACAGCCTGCAAAAAATGCGATGTTGGACTTTGTTTGCCTTGCTTCGAAGCATATCATACAAAAATGTGAAAAACCACGTTTTTTCAATAAAATTTTGTATCATCTCAATGATATTTAATAAAATGAATTAATTATTTTTGATTTTTTAATTATATATAATAGAGTGAATTGAAAACTTTTATTTTGAAGTTTGATTTTTGGGGGTTCCGGAATGATTTTCTACATATATGTAAACCAATGGCATAGCTTACCTAGCGTTGCCATATGGCAACAAGACATTTCAAGGACCATTCGTCCAGGACATATAATCTAATGCTACAGTTTTTTTAGTTTACCCAAAGGATACCGCAAAAAAAATCTTTTCAAAATTCCACAAAAAATTTACGTAGGGTGATTCGGGTTAAATTAAATATTCAGCTCTGAATGAAATTAGGATTCTCTTAATAAGTTTAGGGAGGTTTTAAGCATAGTTTGTGAGTTATTACAATTGTAATGTTAAAGACAACTCTTTAGTGAGGAAGATGGATTTTAACCATCTTGTAAATATCAAAAGTCTGTTGCGACATTCGAAGTGTTGCAGCCTTAATCTCGTTTTTATCATACAAAATAATGATAATTTCCTGCTAGCCCTTTGATTTTTCGTTCCATAACAGCGTACGGCTTTCCGAAGTCAAAACAATATAATTACACTAAGTAATTACCGAAATCCATTGCACATGTATTAAGGAAAATCAAACAACTTACGAAAACAATGCAACTAGATTCAACGAAACATAAGGAGAAGCAAAATTGCCTACCTAACATTGTGGACACACGATATATACCTCAATTGAATTCCTGGTAAATCATTAAATGGGCGAAAGGATAATTATATTGCACTTCATTTATGAACAATGTATATGTATAGTACGTATGTGTGTTTTACTATATACATATATACATATGTACATGTATACATGATTATATTTTTCTATCGAAGGCTTTGCTATAAACATGCGTAACAAGTAGGGATATTAACAATTGCAAGGAAACCAGGAAAGAGCCATAAAAGAGAATCGTAATAAGCGCTCGGATACCAATTTCCGTTATGAACATAAAGTCCCAATATCATTAATCACACGCGATCAAATTGAAAATTTATTGAATTCGCACACATATTTGATATTTGCTTTGAAGTACTTAAAATCTATACCCAATAGTATTGCAAACTGTTTCAAACTGGTGGCAAAAAAGTCGGGCAGACCCAATGTATTGTCTTGATTTTGGCACTAATCGAAACTGGATGCGATTGCGACACCAAACACTCTTCAAAATGGTTTGAGTTGAACCAAATGTTATTCCAAAACTACCAACGAGTTTTTTTAATTGTCAACTGACGATTTTCAAGCATCAAATCTCTGAGTTTTTGCATGTGGCCCTCGCCGGCAGATGTTGATGGTCGTCCAGAGAGCGGTCTTTAAGGAGTTCTCGGCTCGCTTCGGTTGAGAGCAGGTGTTTGGTAAAAATTATACAAAGAGGGCTGAGAGTGCGTTGACGACTGATTATTAACACGCCAAAAAAATAAAGGAATTGGTGCTTGGGAATCCGCGAATAACAATTAGAGATCTTACAGGAATCGTTGGAATATCGGAAGGATCAGTGAAAATCATTGAAAGATCATTTGAGCCTAGGAAAAGTAAACGCATGAGTGGTTCAAAATCGCAGCCTCGCATTAATGTCTGTGCAACAATGTTTCCCGACTAGCAGGATGTCTTGAAACTATTATTACTGGCGATGAGAATTGGATCTATACTTGCGACCTGGAAACAGACGATCAATCAACCAAATATCGTGGCAAATGTGAGTCGAATCCGAAAAAAACATGTCAAAGCAGGTTAAAAATTAAGATTATGTTGACAGTTTCTTCAATCAGCAAGGTGCGTTGCATTCAGAATTATTTCCGACCGCCCAACTGACAACAAGGAATACTATTTGAGAGTTATGCGTCGTTTGCGCGAAGCTATTCGTAAAGAGAGTACAGAATTATGACTTCAAAACTCTTAGCGTTTGCAATATGATAATACCCCGTCGCATATTGCATGGATTCTTCGTCAGTTTTCGCTAACATTTCAACCAATGTCGTTTCGCAACAACCGTATTCGCTTTATTTAGCTCCGTGTGACTTCTGGCTATTCAGCAAGCTTAAACGATCGCTCCGAAGAAACCGTTTTGAGCTTTAGTTAAACTATTTTTATAAACTAGAATTAGTGTACCAACTGATCTTAACCCCGAAGGAGTCGGTAAAGAGATTGTTGAATGAGATCTATTCGAGTAATCTCTATCATTTCGGCATTCGTCGAATGGGAATAACAAATAACAATTAGTACATGTATACTTAGTGATTTTATGCTTATATAACAATTCTTAAGATCCAACGATTTCACAGAAGTTAAAACGTATACTTTAGCCACTGTTACGTAACTACTTACTTTTGCTACAGATTGAAAGTAGTCCTCATATACCACATTTATACAAAAACTCAATAGTTTCGTTCTTACCGCAATTTTCTTCAAAATATTGAATACGAAGAAAAAAAAATTCAATTAAGAACTACTCTAGAAAGCAATGTCCACAACACAAGACGAGTTCTTGGAAAATTATTTCGAGCACATGCTAAGCAATAGCAAAGCAACCACAAAGTCAAAGCATAAAATGCATCGATAAATAAAAGGGCAACAGAAGCAAAAACGCCAATAACGATGCAACCAACAACAAGCGTGTTGAAAGCAAAGTCAAAAGTAGCAACAACTTTATTCGTTGTAAACGAGGGCCAACCACAACAACAAAAACAACAATATTAATAATAACGCAAACTAGAACAAATCAATTCAATAAACGACCATTCAACACTGCAGTTAGCACACACTTAACATACAACTTATACATATATATGTATGTATGTACTATGTAATACTTTGTGGTATACAATGCTGGTGCAAACCATAGTTAGTATAAGGGTTAGAAAAATGGATTTTCAATGGATGACGTTAGTAATCTGTTATTCGCGTTGTGTAAAAGCCCTCAGGTTTTGCTATATAGCGTTAGAGAAATACGCTTTTGGTACTGAAGAACTTCTCAGATAGTTTTATGAACGCTTGGGTCAGTGTTGGTTGCACAAGCTTCTCTGATGGACACCACGAAATAGAAAATACTACTTGTTTTCAATAAATATGAAAGTGCACGTCAATCCTGCTCAATTTCGTCGACTTCGGTTGGATTTTTTGATGCACTAAAAATCGAAATCGTCTAGTCCGACCGTTACCTTAGAACTATTTCGATTTCTCTCAAGCTAAATATTGTCCGTAGAACCGTTTGTAACCAAAGATACGATAGGAGGTTCGTTCAAAAGTAGCGCTAATTTAGTATTTCTTAAGAATGTGGTTATTTATTCATTAATATCTATTTTATCCTCTTCGAAGTAATCACCCTATATATATTGCTGTTCTGCCAGGGTTTTATCCAATCCTCAAAGGTCTTCAAAAAGTAATTTTTTGCGATCTTGTTTAGCACCTCCTTAAAGGTAGTTTTTATCTACTCAATCGCAGCGTAGTGTTGTTCTTTTGTGTACTTTTCCAGTTTTGGAGTGGCTGCTGCACAATTAATGAGTTGTTTTTGACCAAATATCCGCATACAAGCATCTATGTGTGAGCAGGAAAGTGTTAGCAAATCCTTGGAATTCGACTTAATCTGGTGGGCTTCTTTCGACATTGGCTCATGCGGAAGCTTCCATTGAGAGATTCAAGTTTGGTTTCCACGTCATAACCATAAACCCATGATTTGTCACCAGAGGTAGTCCTCTGCAGCAGATCTGGGTCGTCGCGGACTGAATTCAAAATCTCCTGAGCAATGTCAATGCGATGCTGTTTTTGGTCGAAAGTGAGAAATACAAACTTTGCGGCGACCGAGTCATACCTAAATCATTTGTCAAAATTGAATGACAGAAGCCAATCGATAAGTTGGGTAACTCAGCAATTTCTATAATGATAAATCGAGGATATTCTCTTCTATTCTTTTCACTAATGTTTTCGTCTTTTTTTGACCTGCTCGGGCGTCCGGCACACTTTTCGTCGTTCACATCTTCTCGACCCTCTGAGAACATATTGTACCATCGATAAACGTTGCTTTTGTCCAAGGTGGCTTCACCGTATGCTAAAATCAACAGTCGGAATGCATCAGTGCATTGTCTGTGGCCGGCAACGCTCTAACAAACTAATATACTTGACGCAACTTACTATGAGCACTGTAACTTCATTTATAGCACCGAGCTCACCAGGAACTGTGAGGGGTTATGTTCTGTCATAATTACAGATGAAAATTCTATATTTGGCCACCAACTCGCTTTAATGATTTGAATCATTTCACTTTCCACGGCCGCAGAAAAGAACGAAACTGTGTAATCTCTCTCAAGAGGTTTTTTTGTTTGACAAAATGGGCAGCAAATCAAAATTAGTTTAAAAAAATCTGAAAGTGCTCAATGATTATGAAGTGATGTGAGCTCTTCGGTTTCAAATCTTCGCTCAAATCGAAGGAACGGAAACAAAGAAGAATATCACTGAAGAACTGATTCTGGATAGAAACGTATACGTAATTTCACACTAACTGAATTAAAATTTCAACGTACCTGGTAAGATTTTTGTGTTTTAGTTACAGAAATACTACTTTAACATCCTTGTATAATATTAGTGTGACTTTTCCTCTACCCTGGGCAGCAAATTGATTATTAAAAGTATTTTCTCTTTCTCTTTTCTATACCAAAATTTTTCTAGAAACATTAAAAAAATAATTTATTTTATGATTGCCCAAAGTCGAAGCTAAAAGCACTTGATAATTGTCGGAGTTGTTGCAGCGTGCGTCTGGCGGTCACGCGGATGTGCACTTCAGCGACACGGCGTCAATAAAACTTCGTTACAATTCGTGGTCGTAAATTAAGAAAACACCGAATTAATTTACACATCATAAAAAGTGCTCACACCGGGCACGTACTGGAGCCATCAAAAGTTCACCAATTTCTTCTACAACTATTTTAGAACATGTTTTTGTTTCTTTTTTGTTTTTGTTTTCGGGAACCACTTCTAGCTTGCATAAAGTTCATGCGCTTTTCAATAAAACCGAAATTAAAAGTTAGTTTAATAACTTCATTTGTACGGACAAAGCAGATAAGGCGGCAATAAAATCAACACTAAAAAATACAGTCCGTCGTAAAAATCGTGTTTATTCGCCTGTGTGCATGCAACAATTAAGAGCAATGCGACACACCTCGCAGAAAGCGCGGAAGTCGGGCATGAGTGCGAACAATAAAATGCGGACATCTAACCGAAAAACATGACATTTTACATGTTGTAAAATTATTAGCAAAATATTAAGCGAAATGAGGGGTGAGGGTGCCACCAGACAGGGTGCTATGGGCGTGTGGGCCATGAGCGTGGAACAGCGTAAGTTACAGAGCAATCGCGCAATCGGGTAATCGGAATGGCGAGCGGCCAAGCCCAAATGTAGTGCCGCTAAAATGCAAATGAGCTAATGAAAGCAACAACAATAATCTCTAAACAAATAGAAGAAAAGTGGGTCCACAAGGTGGACGCCTGCCAGGAAAGGGTGAATTTGCATTTAAAAATAGCATGGAAAACAGTTATGATATACCTTACGAGCTACTCATCAACCACCTGGTGGCTCTAGCGCGAGCCAAAAATTAACTGGAATGGAAAAACACGCATATCTAATTAGTTACAAGCCTTTGCTGCTAGCGAAAGTGAGCAAAAGAAAGCGATGATTATTTAACAACGAATAAGTACAAATGCAGTTGAAGGAGAAAGCAAACTGGCGCCCTCAATGCGCGCGGCCGGTGAACTGTAGTCCAAATGTGTATCGAGCGTGTCACTTCATTGCCAAATCCGCCTTCAATCCACACCTCAGTTGGATGAAGTGAGCCTTCGGTCAGTCGATGCGTCAGTCAGTCAGTCATTCAGTTGTTGCTCCTTTGTGCTGCCAATTCACGCAAAGTTTCGCACTTCCGTTAAGGCGCAAGTAGTAAATAGGAAAGTAAGGAGTAGGGTAGGACTAAGTTCGAGTTGCATTAAGCATTTGTAACTTTTACTCTTTGTGTATTCTTAAGATTATTCTTCAGTTTGGGAGCTCTATAGAATTCTCTATTAAAGGGCGTGTGAAGAAAATCTGCAGATGAGGACATTGATTGGAAGTGTGGATTACTGTTAAAGATATAAACGAATTTAAGGAACTGTAGACGAATCCTATTTGCAGACTTTGAAGGAAGACACCCTCCATAGAGACTGACAAAGAGACGAATATAGTGCTAACTATTTGGGATTGTCAGATATTTTTGAAGAAAGACCCTATCTACAGAGACTGACAAAGCGACGTATGTGGTGTCATAGCATATTTCCATTATATGAGAAATTTTGATTCATGATGATCCTTTGACGTTTTGATGCGGTAACCTGTCAGCTAATTACTAAAATCTTCCGCCTATGACTTAAGGAGCACTGAACCTCCATCAGATCTTCTACTGGATTCCTTCAAAAAGAAGGTATGTTATGGAAATAGATGAGGATATTAGCTGGAAATATTGATGAGTTTTAGTGAACCTAACATCTACAGGCTGTCGAAGACTCTCAACAGAGATTGTGAAAGATACGAAAATGGTTCCAATCATCTATGATTGGCATGGCAAATCTTTGATAAATGCCATTGCATCTGATCTAGTCCCATACAATGGATTCGGAATGAGTCCAATCACTCAGTCTTTGACTTAGTTTGTGGGATGCCTCTACATGCGAATCAAGCAAAGCAACCAAGTTACCCTTACGACCTATTGCCATTTATACCATGTTCGGGAATTTTACCAACATTTCTGTTATATTCGATTGGGAATTTCTATTCGTGGACTATTCGTTACTGTATTTTGTTAATAGTTTGGAATAGTTTTCCATTTATTACTTAAGAAGCTGTGGACTTCATTCAACCGTATTACTTACTATATTACAGTAAGAATTTGCTAAGCCTTGGTAAACTGGCAACAAAGCTAACTATCTGTGATTGGCATGGGTAATATCTGACAAATGGTATTGTGTGTGGTCTAGTTCCATACAATGGCTCCGAAATGAATCAAATCCTACAAACCACTTGGATTGTGGACTGTTCTACTAGTGAATTAAGCAGAAAGCTCTGGACTTCATTTATTAGCTTCTTGCCGTATTCCTTTAAGTATTTGCACCGGTCCTGAAAATTTCTATAAGTGGCCGTACCTTTCGGTAAGGTCATCGGACGAGTTTTTGGTCTGCACTCAAGTAGTTAAACATCTTTTGTTTCTTTGTTTACGGCTTTCTCCTTTTTTGCCCTCGGTTGTCTATAACTCGGATAGCTCTCAATAGGAGACTGATTATTTAGTCAAGCTGTAGTATGCTACTTTTTGTAATACCGTTAGTTTTTCGAAATCGCTGAAATTCTATGAGTTTTATGTCGGTGATCTGAGGAAAACGATCTGAGGAATTCATCATCTGACTGCCATATTTGGTCGGAAATATAAAGAGTCCTCTCAGAAAGTGGTATTTGTCTTGCTAAACGTACGCTCTTTAATATCGAGATGTGCGTGCGTATCTTTTCCCGGCAAGATGGTGTTCGATTCATTTAATTTGTATGTTTTCAGGTCTCGAAAGACTAAATTTTCCCACAGTGGTATCAAAGATTTCACTTTTCACTGAACAGTGCCAGTTCAGTTCAACATTACAACCGATGGAGAAATCGTCAATGGCACGGATATTGTATACTCTGCAACTGTCTGCGATTCTACGTGCACGAAACTATTCTACTCTCCGGAGCACGCTGCGTGAGTGTTAAAAAGTGACAACAACAATAAATATTTATGGAAATTTGAGTTGGGTTATGCCGATTTGCTTTTCGCTCACTCGGACCGGCTTCTCGTAGGCGTACACGCAATTAATTTGTTGGTGGCAAATGTGTGCGTAGGCGAAACTATCTGAAAGTGCTCGCACAGCGTGTGTTTTGCTTTAAATGTCCGCATTTCGTTTTGGTTTTCTTTTTGTTGTTTGCTTGCGTGGCGTTTTCGGCTGCGACAGTAAGGTGCGTGTAGCGCATTGACTAACTTCGCCCATTTGACCATTGACATGTAATTTGAGACCCATTTCAGCTGGTTGAGCTCATTCGCTTTGACTTCGCGTCACATACATACATATACAGGAACTGTACTGCATGTTCGTCGGTATATTAATATGGAAATCAAGCTCACTTATCTTAATTAGCAATTCAATGTTAGAACAAAAACCGCTAACCGAGCGTGTGAGCAGTCAAACGTTCAGGCAATTGCCCACTTTGTTGCCGAATGTTGCATGCAAATAGCTCGTGTTGTGGAGTCGGTGATTATTCGGTTAACTGGTTACTCATGGTATTGATATTTCAAAATGGTAAAGTAGTTAGACTGTGTTTTGGTAGTTAGCGTTGATTCCAAGTTCGTTAGGAATGACTCGTAGTAATATAATAATTATTTTCCGCAAATTTTCTGAAATTTCAAGCTCAAACAAGTTGTTTTTCGAAAATCGTATCATATAGCTTATGGAGTCTTTAGCGATTGTTTTTCTTTAAGTAAGAGAAATGTAAAAAACTCAATGTTGAAAACCGGATTTGTTAGAAACTATTTCGACCACACTAGCCATAGCCTCGACAATGAAAGAGTCAGTAAAAAACTTCACCTACATTTCTACAATCTAGTTTTGTAACAATGTTGTTGAAATGATATCGACGGAGCGCGATGTTTGTGTGACTTGTTTTTTGTGGTTAAATCCTGTGCGTGTCACATTTCAAATTCCTGCAATTAGTTAACTAAAAATACTGTGAACAAAACTCGCGATTAGATTAGCGCGTATTTATGCTTGCGCGAGCATTTGTCGCATAATCTAAAATGCGCAATTAATACAGTTACAAATTTACTACTTAAATGTTGGATGGCAAAAATATAATAATTGCATGATATAACATATTAATCACTCTTCCAAAGCGTAACTGAAATTGCTTCAATTTCGAATCATTTCTTAAAGTAGTAAATTGTGTAAAGTGTAAGTAAAGAAAAAATATACATATATGAAAATATATGATAATTATGAATACTGAATACGGTAATATTAAGTTTGTCACGCAGTTTTTAACACCCAGAAGGAAGCGCCGGAGACCCTATAAAGTATATCTATAAATGATCAGTATATTGAGCTAAGTCGATTTAGCCATGTCCGTCTGTCTGTCCAGTCCCTCAGTTTTTAAGATATCGTTTTGAAATTTTGCAAATTTCATTTTTTCTATACCACTATAACATATAGCTGCCATACAAACTGAAAGATCGGATCCCGTTCTTGTATGGAAAACTTTCACATTTCACAAGATATATTCACGAAATTTGGTATAGATTACTTTCTATAGCAACAATGTAATCTCCGAAGAAATTCTTCAAACCGGCTCCCTACAGCAAAATAGTTGCTATACAAACTGAATGATCATTTGACGTGGTATCTTCAAGAAATTTGACATGGATTACTGCTTAAGGTAATATCATAACCTCCGAAAAAATTGTACAGATCGGATTACTATAGCATATAGCTTTCATACAAATTGGACACATATTTACTAAAATAAAGGGTAAAGGGTGTGAAGGGTATATTAGTTTCGGAGCAGCCGAAGCTAACGTTTTTTCCTGTTTTTTAAGTGAACACGTTCTGTGTGTAAAAAATAGTAAGACTTTTTAATTTAAATTTCTACGAAAAGACATTCGTTAAAATATTTTTATTAGATGGTTTGACTGTTAGTGACACTTGGTGGTTTGGAATTGGTGCTTGAGTTAGAGACCATACTGGCATCGTTAGAATATCGGTTGGATCAGTGAAAGATCATTTGTGCCTAAGAAAAGTGATAGCACGATTGGTTTCAAAAACACAAAAATTTGTTGAAAAGTAGTGTCGCGTTAACGTCGCGGAAACAGATGATAAATCGACCAGATATCGTGGAAAAGGTGAGCTGAAGCCGAAAAACTACGTGAAAGCATTGGCAGCTATTCCGGAAATTGATTTTAAGAACTGTTTCGACTACTTTGTGAGAGACAATCTACAGTTTGAAAAATTAAAAAATTATGAACAAAGTCTTACTATTTTTTGCTCATAGCATGTATAAGAATACAAACTGTTCAATACTTTTTGATATATAATATTATTTTAGTATTTCAATCTGAATCAGACTTTTGAACATTGTAATAAATGTACAAGAACAGGAATACTAAGTAGTGAATATAGCAAAAAGTCTATATTAGATATTAACGTTACAATTGCATTCTCCATTGGATTCGGCGAGCAGGAAGTAGTTAAAGGGAGATTATTTCAGAAATAATTTAATACTTTCAAGATTGTTATAGATTTTTTATTATAGGTGGAATCACGAACAAAAGTATTTGAGTGGCACAACATACTTAGTGAAGGTTGCGAAGTCACCGAGAACAACCTTATATGAGCCGCTCATCCACTTCTGCTAAAGACGATGACGTCAGCAAAGTAAAAGACGAGGTGCATGAAAATTGTCGTGTTGTCCTCAGAGAAAGAGAGAGAGAGAGAGAGATCAGGGAATCTAAACACTTCTTATGGATCGATTCAATCAGTTTGCTTTATGTTTTGTGTATGAAAACCGCTGCCTTATGTATAATGTGCTCAAAGATGAATCTTTTCAAAAACGATGCCGAGTAATGGTCGCCAAAGAAATGCTTGACTGTTTATGAAAAGATGATCCAACAAACTAGCGAATGGTGTAGCAAAGATGAGCTGCAACCACGAACGCCGAAACTCGCGGAAAGCACTGAACTTCATTGCAGCCGATACATATAACACGTGTATGTATACATATATAAGTGTAGGTATATGGAAGAATGGATTAAGTGATTATGGATGAAGGCGATAATAATTTGTTTTCAAATAGCTGAAAATGTAGCCTTTTGTCAGCACGGCTAGAAATGGACTGTATTGGATTGAATTGCGGTATCTAGGATCCTTCATTTGTCCTTCCACGTGCAATATATGAGATATATAATTACTATACAATACATACATAAGAGCGGGTCGATTTTTCTTTTATAAAATTGCTTATGCGGAATCTAACAACCATTCAGTGATTTTTAAGGGAAAAATCTCGTTTAAATGGGAGATATGTGATATAGTTGTCCGATATGGCCGATTCCGACAAATGATGTATAAACTTTCAAAATGCTCTAATTTATTAACTTTCATTAGGCTATCTCAAAAACTGACGAAAAAATTGTTATGAACTGATGAACGTCGCCTTAAAAATCGTTGGTTTCTCGTAAATTAACCTATATTATATAAATACTGTAGCGCTAGCTTACCAAATTGGCTTTAACTAGTACCAAGAGTGACTAAAATCCATTATTATTAACTTCCTCGCTTTGATTTAGTACTCATTGCATTTCCCGTTTTCGTTGTTTAATTTTTTTTTGGGTCACTAAGTGAGAATGAGTATAAATGCAATTTAGTATCAAAAATTGGTCAACATCCCTCGAAGCAATCCAACTAATAACAATCGCAAAAGAATTCCAAAAGTTCGAGCTTCTTACTAATTTTATTTTAATTGTAAAAACTTTTTATTCAAATCATTTCCAATTTTGTATAGTATCTCTTTCACTCAAGCATTCCACTGAAAGTGGAGAAACTGTATGAAAAGCGCGGAAGAAATCCATTCGCATGTTGCCATTTCACTGTCAACAAAGTCGGAGCGATGTTATGCACTTTTTTGTTGTCAAAAAAGCCAGCCAGCAAAAAGCCAACATAAAATAGAAGTACAACAAAAACAAGAAATCATAACAAAGCAACGAAAGTTATGAATTAAGTGAAATGCAATGCAATAAAATATATAAAATAAAGAAAGCAAAAACAACAAACATATCTAATGTATATACATATGTATATTGTTGGCAACACTGCCAACAATCGTGCTCGATTTGATATGTGAGAATGTTCTACATTTGTCTAGCATATCATATACTCGAGGCATAACTCAGTATTTGTTTGCATGCTACAAATTTATTCACATTAGATTTGCAATGGCGCGTATAGACATGCATATGCTATAATCATACAAATAAAGTTGTGCTTCCGATACCCAATAGTCAAAAGTGGAAGGTTTTTTATTAAGGATATCCACGAATTTATGGCAAGAATGGACAAGGTAAATAAATGCAGGCATAATTATTAGTCTTTTTCGAGCCTACAGAATCTAGTAAACCTCTAATCTAGCTATTTGAGTCTTTTTAAAGAACCTTCTCTCAAAATATTCGACATTTTTATGGGAGTCCGAACTTCTGGGGTTCTACATCATTTTGCATTCGAGAACCACGTCATCAGAATTTACTGTTCTACGCTATTGAAGTGGTACGGCTGCGGCATGTGGCAACAATTTGCTTGAAAGTGCTTCTAGGTATTAGCTCATTTGGAAACACATGTCCATATCCAGGATTAATCACCTATCGCGACATCATAAATATGTTTCGAAGCACCATTCTTTTAACATTGCTCGCAACCAATCGGCAATAGTCTATTGTTGAGCAAATGGCAATGTAGGATCCATGAACATGTCTTATGTAGAACAAATATTCATGAAATATTGAATAAATGCTAATCCCACTAATGACTGTAATTCTTTCAATATCATTACAGGTTACATGAAGATCTTGCAATATCAGTTTGCGCACGGTTTCTATGAATAATTTTCGGAACAACTACTAATTTTGCACGATCTTCACGAAATTCATCTTGCACTGATGTAGGACCTCAATTGACCTTCCCATACAAACGATAAATACTGGTCTTTGATGGAGTTTCATCGCCAAAAACTGAATTAAGTTTATCAATGCGCTTTTGTTGAATTAATCCACGCAAAATTTGTAAAAAATAGTCACGCGATAATGTGATGTGTGATTTAGCAAAAATGTATGTATATATTGTAAGCTTTAAATAATCAAAAGTGTCAAACTTTAAGATAAAGTAGTTTGATCATAAAAAATCTAGAAAAAGGCAAATTACGCAATGATAAATTTTGATTTTTTACGAGTTTACAAGTTTCAAAAAATCTAATTATATTCTTAAATTCTACAACACGTCTAGAATATGGTCCTAATGTTGTTGACAAATTGATTGCAGTAATAGTTTCGGAGATACAGCTTTTAGAACGTGTGCGCTCGAGGCTACCTAGGCCAAGTGCGTCGTCTTTAAACGCGTTTTTGTCGAAACTGTCTTTTTGAAGTCGGTTGACAAGATTTCTTCATGAAATTTTAAATAAGTATTTGAAATACAATCCTTAAAGACTTGGACGAAGAATTTTTCTGGATTACAACTGATAAAAAAAAAAATGTCGCGACATTTTCAATGAAATTTAAATTTTTTTGTAAAAAAGTCTGCCAAAAATCCAGTTTTCAGTTTTTTGTCCTTCATCCAAGTTATAAATTAAGATTTCAACTAAAACATGCATTTTTTCACCGTAGTTGATCTTGTAAGGAGTTACCCTGGAAACGCGGGCACATTTTTTTCGAGGCGTCGCCGGAAGTAACGACGCAATGGCCGAGTTTAAAATGTATTTTTCAAAACATTTCAGAATTTACTTGCTAATAGTGTATGTTTGTAACAATAAAAAGTTCTAATAAAATATTTAATTTTTATAACCAAGGAACGTCTTAATGTTTGTGTTATCTGTGCGAAATGAGCTTCGAACAAAGAGCCAACATTAAATTTTGTTTAAAAATTGGTAAAACTTTTACCGAAACGTTTCAATTGGTGAAACAAGTTTATGGCGATGATTGTCTATGCCGTAGCAGAGTGCACGGTTGGTTTCACGGCTTTCAAAGTGGTCGTGAGGACATAAATCCGATATCGGCAGACAAATGAGCAGCTTCTTGAAGAGAAAATTACATATGCAAAGTTTCAAAACGATATTTTAAAATTTGAGGGACTAGTTATATATACAGGCAGACAGATGGACATTCCTAAATTGACTCAGCTCGACATACTGATCATTTATATATATACCTTTTAGGGTCTCCGACCCTTCATTCTGGGTGTTACAAACTTCGTGACAAACTTAATATACCCTGTTCAGGGTATAAACAGCTATTGCAGTGGACAGTTGAACTCTGGACAAAACGTTTGATTTTGTATAATTAAATAAATAAGAAATCAAAGTTTTGAGAGCCATAACATATGTATATAGTTAGTGGTGAAGGCGCATCTAGAGCAAACATTTTTTCAATAGAGGAGTCATAGTTAGACTAAGATATTTTAACCGCAAAAAGATATTGAACCACACTTGGAGTCCAAGAAACCTATGAACAACGAAAAATGAACTCTTCAACACCATTCGGCATTTACCGCTGGGTGATAAGACTCTATCCACACATCGTTGCACATATGTATCGTCTGTTTATGCTCTCGTGCGCATGGCATTGTACGTCGTGAATGATTCGTTGGTGAAGCGCCTTAAATGTCATTGCTGTACATGTTTATATGTAAATATGTATATGTGTTTGCATATGTAATAATGTTTGCTCTTTTAATATATGCTCGCTTATGCTGACATATATTAGCATGTCCGTGCGCGGGACAAAATAAACAAATACACGCGAATTTTGTAGAACAAAGCCATGCATTTCAATGAACAACTCGCGCCGGCTGCCAAAAACGCAATGCAAATGCAGAATTCGCCGCTCTCATAAACGTGGAAGCGTTTTAAGGTTATGGTTTTTGGTATTGTGGCCGTTGTTGTTGTTGATGCATGTATTCATAAGTAGATTTATTTGCGTGGCATATGTACTCGTACTCATGTTATATCATTTGATTGCATGCTTGAAGTTAAATAATAAAATTTCGGAATTTCTGACGGCAAATTGCTGTAAAGTGCCACTATTAGAGGAACACAAGTTCCGAAAACATGACTCTTTCGTGATGCGGAATTTCGGCAAGAGACATTAACTGAAGGCTGTAAATATGGAACTCGATGGTAATAAGAATGTGGCTAATAAGCTCTACCTATTTTGAAAGTTATGTCTTTGAATCAAAAAAAAAAAAAAATANAAAAAAATATAAATAAAAAAAAAAAAAATCATAAAAACAAGAATAAACGTGAACTTCGAAGTTAATATACCCTTCACAGGTACATTTCTTTTAGTAAACATGTGCCGAGTTTGTATGAAAGCTATACGCTATCGTAATCCGATCTGAACAATTTTTTCGGAGATTATATTATTTCCTTAAGCAGTAATACATGTCAAATTTCGTGAAGATACCACGTCAAATGCAAAAGTTTTCCATACAAGAACTTTTTTCCGATTGATCAGTTTGTATGGCAGCTATATGTTATAGTGGTCCGATATCGTCAGTTCCGACAAATGAACAGCTTTTTGGAAAGAAAATGCCGTTTGCAAAATTTCAAAACGATATCTTTGAAACTTAGGACTAGTTCGTATATATACAGACAGACGGACAGACGGACATGGCTAAATCGACTCAGCGCAACATACTGATCATTTATATATATATAATTTATAGGGTCTCCGACGCTTCCTTCTGGGTGTTACAAACTTAATATACCCTGTTCAGGATATAATAAGAATAATAAAACTATTTCGACTGCGCGAAATTGTTGTTTTTTAAAACTTCTACCGTCTTAGCATTTAAAAATTGTAATCTTTTATATATGTACGAGTACATGTCAGCTGTAAGCGTCTTTTAATATTTTCCACCTGAAACCAATTTTGACGGTTTTCACACATAAATCGGCCGATACTGCTTCAATTTCATATTCGATATTCGTACGAAGTTAGTCAATCGTCGCTGGCTTATTTGCATAGACCATAGCCTGGACGTAGCCCCACAGGTAATAGTATTGTCCAAGTCCATATAATCCAAGTCGGGATAAAAATATTCGGTTATATTGAGCGGTAGCGATTCTCATTCACAGTTATATGCCGGTCTTCTCACGGAAGAAGTACAGCTCAATGACGCCATCGGCCCATAAACCACAACAAACCGTAACTTTTTCGGGATGAATGGTCACTCTTGGAGTACGTGTGGATTGCTGCCTGACGAAGCCACTCAGCCAGAAATGAGCCTCATCGCTGAAGATGATTTTTCGATGAAAATCAATGTATCGTCTTTTCTTTAATTTTTGTCTGAATTGACAAGTAATCCAATCGTTTGGCTTTTACCATAACACAGGAAACAGAGTTGAGATCCTTGTATTAAATTTCTATGATAAATTCTTAAGATTCTGCTTTAATAGAAACGGTTTAGCGAGGAGTTTCAGGAACTTGGCTTTTCGTCTAGAAAATCAGATGCTCCAAACAAAATTGAATAGAACGGATGGGTATAAACTTTTCACAGTTGTCTTTCTCAACCACTAAGAAAGGGTATTACCCAAATTCACAAAAATTGTGAGAGATGTCTAGCTCGGAACATAATACTGATATCATTGACAATGTATAACTCCAGCGTAGCATTGCTTTAAACTGGGTCGGCTTCTCTATCACTTAAGCTACTCTGGAACTCTCTGAACAAAACAAAAAATTATTAAGATTTTCACATTTTGGTCCTAAAACACAATATTGTACCAGTGAAGATAATAGCAGGTTAACTGACTATATTTAGATTTGTGGTTTCCAATGAGAAAATGCGCTATTCGGGGTCGATCTTTTTGAAAGTTCTTACTTGATTTATAACGCGTTGAGTCCAATAGTCAGTTGACATAATCGTCCATTAGAGGTGGTATTTCGAGCCACTATGGATTGATGTACGCAGTACAGTGTGCAAGGCAGATGCTGTTGCTACTGTGAAGTAGAATATAAGAAGACCCGAGTGAGTCCAAACGCCATTGCGCGGAACGATTGCAGTTGTGTTCATTTATTTTATCTAAGGTTTTGCTAACGAATCGTTGTTTGCAGGTTTAAAAATGATTAATGACTTTTTGTACCTGAATTAGGTAATGTTGATGTGGACAAAACCAAGGGTTCCAAAACGACGGCGGCCGACGACGATCTATAGCTAATGAAACAATAAAATTTTGTAAAGAAAACTTTTGAAGCTCTGTGGGTGAATCGGAACATATCGCTGCTAAGGTTAAACGGTGAAGGACGAGTCCCCATTCTTCTGACGAGTCATTAACGCAGTGTGTGGTCTGGCGTTGTTATGGTGGAACACTACACCCTTCCTTTTTGCCAATTCTGGATGATTCTGGTCGATATGTTTTATGCAGTCCAGTTGCTCGTACCAGATGGTAGAAGTCAGCGCCTGGTAATATGAGAGCAGCTCAGAGTGGATGATTCCGTTCCAATCCCACCAAACACACTTCAAAATCTACCTCGTCTTCAATCCCGCCTTGGTCACTCTTTGGTACGATTTACCATCCTTCGAACTCGACGGGTTTCGCTTGATATTGTCGTGTGTGGTCCATTTTTCGTCGCCAGTCACCAACCGCTTCAAAAATGGTTCGAGTTCGTTTCGTTTCAGCAGCATATCGCAGGCGTTGATTCGGTTAAGAAGGGTTTTTTCACGTCACATCATGCGGCACCCAAACATGAAGCTTATTTGTGTATCCAGTCTTCTGTAGATGGTTTAAAATGCTCTGATGATTAACTCCCATCTTCTGGGTGATGCCACGAGATGCCACATGCTGTTCTAACTCGATGTTTTCCGTGATTTGATCGGTATTCCTCCACAGGTCTTCCGCCGGCTGGCTTATTCATGGTATCATTTTCACTGGCTCTGAGTCGTCGAAACCATTACTCCGCAGTTGTGATAGAGTACCATCCCCCAAAATACCATTAATCTCCGGAGAGTTTCTCTAACGGATTTGCCTTTATCGCCGGAATACTTTCAAATATGTCTATAACTGTTGAACGCAATATCCGAACTAATCATGCATAGCGTCGTTTTGTAGGTTATGTTAAGATCTTTCAAAGATGTATAGTATTGCCAGATACGAACTCTGTAGCGCCTTATGTATAGCCGCGAAATTCAAAAGACAAAAAGGCGGAAGGCGGAAATTTTCAAAGCTAATATTAAAGAAATTGATCTGTGAAAAGTATAAGTAATTCCAAATGCAGTCTTAAATGTTTGCAGTCAACACTTTTATTCGATTAGCACATTAAATATGAATAACAAAATTATAAAAATATACAATTTTTAAATCAAACACGTTTAAAATTATTTATTGGAATGTGAAATATAAATATGTAAATAATTATCAGGATTAATGTTCGTTTAATAAATATAGTTCTTTTCGTTCGAAAATTGCTAATTACTTATAACAAATAGCCATGTATGTATGTATGTATGTATGTATGCTTAAACATGTGGAATAACAGTCTTGTCGATTGATGCATAATATTTAATTCTATACATATTTAAGTATGTATGTATGACGGTAATTGTGCAACCGAACTACGGTGTGCTCACCACATGCCACCCTTTACCTTGTGCAGGATGGTTTTGAAAACGGGCACCTTGACAGGGAATGGATGCGGTACATGCACCGGTACATATTTAACTACCTTAAATGGTACACGCTTCTCCACGGGTACTGGCACAGGCTTTTCGACCGGATATGGAACCACGCGCTCCACAGGGACTCTCAACTCTTTCTCTACGGGCACTGGTACATGCTTAGTGACGGGTATATGAATGGGTACTGGCTTGTTGACGGGTACGACAATTGCATGCGAGATTGGTATTTGTACGGGCTCACGCACGGGGACGTGCACTTTTTTCACCACCTTATACGGAATGTAGTTGATGACATGCGATCCAGCATCATCATGTTGTTCGGATAGATAATTAGGGGAGTCATCGATAGAGGGACCCTTTCCGTCTGACTCATCATCCTCTATCTCCGCGTCACCGCCGCTACCACTGCCGCCGCTATGATGGTGTCCAAATGAGATATCCGAGTCCCCGCCGCCCGTATGCATGGAGGCGTAATTGTCATGTGGCATGAAGTACTGCATTGCTGTTGGCATGGGTGCTTGTTGCTGCTGCTCATGTGCGTATGTGGCCGAGGTTGTAAGTTCGTCGTAACCGCCGGAATTATGCCCGTAACGTTGTAGAAAATTGCCATCGGAGATTTTATCGTTTGGCTGTTGCAACTGTTGACTTTGTTGGTAGGTAGATGTGCCCGCGTATGCTGTGGTGCCTGCTGCCGATGATGAGTATTTGCCAGCGAAGGTCGAAGGCAGGAAGATATTGTGCGTACCAGCTGAGTGTAAATTGTATAGCGCGGTGCTAAGCGCATCTTTGCCACTAGAACGGCCCGAATTATAACTGTTTCCGCTACTGCTCCAGCCGTGGCTGCTGCTGCCGCCGTGTTGATTCCTTCCCTCAGCACCATGTCCTGCTGCGCCGGATGCACCCAATGTGGCGGTGCCATAATCATTTTCTTGCTGTTCTTCATAAATTGGTATGTGTTGTTTTGCCGGAATGGTGATTGTAGTTGCACTACCAGTCGCGCCAGCCCCGCCAAAACCGCTACTAATGTGCCGCAAACCCGAGAGATTTGTGAGACCATTAAGCTTTGCTGCCCCAAAGTTGTAACTACTGCTGCCACCGTCATTATGTGCACCAGCACCAGCACCGCCCGCACCGCTGCCGCTGCCACCGCCGCTGACGCTAAATCCATTGTAACTGCGTCGCTGTGTTTTTCTATCTCCATTTAGCGCTGCCGTCTCGGCGCCTGTGTGCGCAGCAATGCCGTTATGATTGCTGTCGCTGCTGCTATTTCGTTCGTAATGAACGTCGTAATATTGTTGCTGTGTGACTTTCTGTTGTTGTTGTTGCTGCTGCTGATGTCCCACATGATTTGCATAGACCGGGGCCATGTTTTTGTGGGCATGGCCAGTGTGCATTTCCGGTGTACGCCCGTGCCCTGCGGCCTTCGACGCCATCGGTGTGGCTGTAGCGTTGCAGAGAATTGACAGCAATGTTGCTGTTGCCACAGCAAGTAGCAGTTGTCGTGACTGCTGTGGGGCCGCAAGTGCGATATGAAAGAAAAATATAAGTGAATTTAAGTTAGTGTGTGAATAAAATGGGATTACGACGCTCTAGATGTAAAGTACCCTCGGTGATGACTAAATGAATGAAAAAGTTTATGATTTTTGGAATACCAATTTTTGACTTTTCTCTTTTGGAAGTAAACGTTGGTGATCCTATTAGTATATATTTAAATGATCAGTTTGACTGCGATAATTTATATATATATATATATCCGAACTAATGTCACAGTTGTTGTGATATCGATCTGAAATTTTGCAGTCTTTTCTAGCGAGGAAGCTGCTCATTTGTCGGATCTACCCATTTCGCACCACTTTCGGATGCAACTGCGAAGCGAACTGACCGATTCTAATCCAGTTCTTGCATGGAAAACTTTCTTTTAACTTTTGCCCAAAGCAACGGTAAAATCTCCTACTATAATGTCCGGATTGGAGCCATAGAAACTGGCCTATCAAAATCAAGATTTTATTTCAATACAGTTTTTGCTATAAGATTCTATTCGATGGGAATGTAATATACTATGGATCGGATTAAACTTATCTTATCTAGTATGCAATAAATCGTAAGATAAAGCTTCTATTCATATTAAGTCTTAGCTATACCGGACTATATATGTATGTATGTGGTTCCAGAAATCTTGAAGAACTTGACTTTTTTCGAATTTTGAACTGATATTAGCAATAGATATAATTCTTTATAACTGATACAGTGGATGCGTATAATTTGGTTGTGATTTGCTTTTCTTTCCTCTCTCTCTCTCTCTTGGTATTAAAAACCGGGAACGTTATGTTTTCTGCTGGGTTTATTGTACCGTAATATTCCGGACTGGTTGTTAAATAAATCGACATTTTTTTTCGAAAATATTCTTCTTCTGAAAAAGTTCCCGAAATAGTGCTCATACAATCCAATAGTCTATGCTAGTTTCGAAGAACATATCCCAATAATGCATCTTTTTGTTTTACTAAATTAACTGCCCTATTAATAGTTCTGTTGTCTGAATTGGTTATGGTTAACCTCATATCCTTCATAGGATGCCAAATGATTGGAGCAGCAGAGAAGTCTTTTGCTTTTTCTTGGTATCGTTTTAGACCTCATAGACACAGACTTCACCTTATCTCACTTCATACAATTAAGTGAACTGTATGAAGCCTTTCGTGCGAATCGAAAGCCAAGAAAAGACAGGCAAAGTTTTCAATTAAACTTCCACAGCCCAGACAAACTTTAAAGGATAAGAAGGCTCACTTGTATTGATGAATAGGAAACCTTCATATTGTAATGCGAAAAAGCTTTCAGTTAATATCCGCGAGCCATTTGTTAATGATTTCGAACTTCTAAGAACTTTAACTATTTTGGAAAAATAGAGTCCTACCATACAAAGAGCGAGAGAGATTTTCCTAAGACAGATAGCAATACCATCACTTAACGTATCTAACGTTGAATTATATATCGTTACGACAACAGCTGATATTTTCTAGGAAGCGAGCAATGATGAAAGTTGATTTATAGAACGCGTAGATTTAAAAAAATAATGCCTTTAGACCAGATTTTACTTGAGTTGGGTCCTCAGAGCCAATTGTTTCCAAACTAATGGGGATTAAATAATTCTCCGGTTGATGATTCAATGTAAATTTTGAAATTTAAGAAATTATTTGTTAATGGTTGAGAGAGCAGAAAAGTTTTTCTAACTAAAAAAATTAAAATTGTTTTCGAACTACATCACTGATTTTCGAAATATCAGAAATGAAGTAACTAACTATGTTCTTGTTGTCAGATAGTTTACCTTTTTAGCTTCAAAACACAATTTTTTTTTGATTTTGGATACACCAGCCATGTTTCAACTTCGATTCACACTTTAATATGAGATGATAGGTAACATTACTTTGGCGAAGTTTCCAATCTGTTTGAAAATTCCTTGCTAACTCACTTTTTTGCACCTTCATATAATTTTTTACTACTCAAAAACTATTTCCTCTTATATTTCGTAGATATCTCACACATGAGTTTTCCGTGAGCCTTTCGCAAACCTCATATAATTCTCACTTGCGTGTCGCTTAATTACACCAACACTTTGCAGTCTGTATGCAAATGCACCACAGTATCGTTAAACTCACCAAGCTTCCAATGATGGTTGTCATATTCAATTTCTTTTGTATGCTGGTAACCTTAGTATCCTTTATACAAATTCTTATGTTTGGTGAACGCCTAAAGGAATTGCTGTTCCTTGATATCACTATATGTTTCCTCTTGCTGCCAAAGCGACCTTGACGCCGATTGTGTAACAAAGCGAATGTGCTTAAACCCGAAACTGCATTTGATTTTATATGATTTCCACCTGTGCCAACGCCGAGAGGCCGTAAATGAAACGAGTGCATAGACGACGGACCAGCGCTGCAGCTAATGTGCACTTGCGTTATCTGCTGGCAGTCCACCGACGGATGTACAATTCGATTATTACACAATTTCGTTTATTTCTCCAATTTTTTTATTTTCATCAAATTTTCATCAATAATAAAGAAAATACTGCAAGCAAACTGGCTGGCATAGAAAGGCAATCAGGTGAACCAGCCACCAATGCGCTAACGGTATTACGAAAATGAGGCCAAATTTCGTGCCGAAAGGAAAGGTGTACTGGTGGTGATGGTGGTGGTGGTAGTGGTGGCTGTGGTGATTATGATGATGGTGTTTGTGTTTGTACTGGTGGTGAGTACAGGAAATGGTCTTAAGATAACACAGAGAGAATAAGCAGTTGTACTTGAAAATGCGAAAGTATTTGCAGTTGTTGCCTTTGTTGTGCGCTTAAGTCAACTTACTTACTGCGAGTATTTACATACACACTTCGAAAGGAAAATTAAAAGCGAAAGGTAGTCGCTATGGGGCACAGTGGTAGCGGAGAGTAGGGGCATTTGCGTAATTTGTGAAGTTTATGAAATATTTAAGTGTGCTTTGAAATGTTGCGTTTATTTATTCAGTGTTGTAATAATAATAATATAATTAAGAACTTGAGCGCCATAGAAGAGCCAAATGACTAGAAATTATGCAATATTGTTAGTACACATTTTTCTGTCAAAATATTATTTAATTCCAATTAAGCAACGAGTTCATTTGCTGCGGTTTACCGATTTATTTTAATGCTTGCTTAATTTGTAGTTTGTTTGCACACCAATTTGCAACTGTTCTAGCTGGGTTTCAAACCATTTATCTTCATTCATAATTTTTTCATGGGAATAACATTATGGGACTTAGTCGAGGTTGCTCTTCATTAACGAAGTGATGACAAGATTTATATCAAAATTACATATATGTAACGGTACATTGAGAGGGCAAATGGAGTATGTACCTTTCTTATAGAAACTATGTATGGCATACTTGTTAAAGATATACTATGTATAATTGGCTAAATGTATACTAGTTTTTCTAGCCACGACGTTCGATTTGAACATCATTAAAAAGATTTATTATGAATATGAATATCTTTGTCTTTAAGGCATATAGCTGCCTTAGTAGTCCGATCTCAAAAATTTGTTCGTAATTGCAGCGCTTCTTTGGAAAATAATCTGTGCCAAATTTCGTAAAAGTTCATTGCTAAATAAACAACTTTTTTCATACATAAACTTATTCTGCTCGGTGAGTTTGTATGACAGCTATATGCATTAGTAAGCCGATTTCAGCAATTTCTTCCGAGTTTGTGGATCTGTTTTGTTAAATAAAAAAGTTTTCCATACTAAGACTTGAGCTAGATCGGTTCGATTGTATGACAGCTATATCTTATAGAAGACATTGGTGGTTCCGTCAGATAAGCAACTTTTTTGGAGAAAAGGAGGGGTGGGTAATTTGAGGTCGACAAACATATGAACTAGTTCGGGTGTGTATTAGTACTAGTCATAGGGCTTCCGACATTTCTCTTTGGGTGTTTCAAATTTCCTGGCAAACTTCATTTACGTTTATCAGCAATTCCAAAGAATAAAATGATGGAAGGAATCAGTAATATCAAAGGTATCTCTAATAATTTTTAACAGTTTTTTATCGAGTATACTGTAAACCAATATTAGTGGAGACAAAACCAAGAACTGATCTTTGAGTTAGTGGGTTTATGACCTATTTAAATTTTTGTGTCTTCTATTTTTTAAGACGCGAAATAGATAGGGTACCCAAAACAAGTGTTTTGGAACCATTCAGAAGTTGTATATTTTATTTTTTCCTAAGCAGATCTTGGTGAAGCATCATTAAATATATTATATATGGAAACATATAAAGGAATCAGCACCGACTATTTTTTAGTACAAACATATTTTAAGGATATCAGTATTAGCGTCCCTATATGAAGACTGAGTTCAAGGGTGTTACAAAGTATTCCCATACGTTGCCGAACATTCTGACCACAGTTGGGTCTAAATAACCGGAGTGCACTCGGAGTTTTTCGGCCGAGGACAGTTAACTCGGCACCATTCCTCCAAATTAGTTCAGGAAAGTTTCCTGCCGCTACGGTGATTCAGTTTTATTAAACACCCAAGCCTACGAGTGGTAAAAAGGTTTCAAGATGATCGCTAAATCGTTAGAAACATATCTCGCTTTGAGTAACCTTCGAGCTATTCAACTGATGAAAATATTACAGAAGTGAAAGATATGGTGCTTGAAAATCTTCAACTAAGTATTAGAGAGATAGTAAGTGAGCTAGACATCACTCACAAGGACGTTCGCAGGTATTTGTTGGATATTTTGGGAATGAAACTCGTTTTTGCTAGCTGCATTTTTTTTTCAGACAGAGTACCATAAACAGATCTCTTTGAACATGCTTGATCATGTTAATTCCGATCCCATACTTAAGGAAAGCATAAAAACTACCGATGAGACCTTGCTTTACGACTTTGACATGGAAACAAATTAAAAGTCATCAGAATGGAGGGGAAAAAATGAGGCGAAATCAAAAATCACGCCGGTGCCGCTCAAAAATCAAGGTGATGCTCATAATTTTTTCCAATATTCGTGGTTTGGTGAATCAAGGGAGACAGACGGTCAATAAGCAATAAGAGCATCCGTCAAAAACGGCTATAACTGTGAAAGAACAAGTCTTGGATTATACACAAGGATAGTGCTCCATGGCATCGTGCCACGATTGCTACCGAATTTGCAGCCCAAAACGGAATGCATACCATCCATCAATCACCGTATTCATCAGATTTGGCTCCGTGTGACTTTTTCTAGTTCCTCAACCTGAAACTGCCGCTCCGTGAGACCCGTTTTCAGTCGATTGACGAGATAAAACGAAATTCGCTAAATCGTGGGCATAAGTGTATTTCATTTGGTGGGGATTACTTCGAAGTTAATAAAAATAATATTAACGAATAATGAAATATTTTGGTTTTTTATTTAGAATTTTCGGATACTTGTTTGTCCCAATGTATAGTATAACCTATATGAAGAGTTGACAAAATGCTATAAGATCCAAATAGTTCTCTATGGTACGCAGAAATATAACAAAAATAACAATAGCACCCCTCTTGATGAAAATTCGCATGCACCGCCAATGGTGCTTCCTTCTTTCACCCAAATTAAAAGTGTTACGCGATCACTTTAAATTGTAAACCAGTCGAAATGCCTTACAATCATTATGATCTAAATGCAGCTAGACGTTTATTTGCAAGCCAAACAGCTGTTGCAGCGCCAACTTAACTTTTATGAAAAGCAGCATTGGCCGCCAGCATTTCACCAGCTTGGCGGCCGTAGCGCACAGCGAAGTTCAAAGTCAGCATTTCGGCATGTTCGGCAGTGGTCGCCGTGGAGTGAGTAATAAAACAGTTACTGCAACATGCCACGGCAGGCAATAAATGCTGTGGCAAACGAAAATCAAAAACAACAACAACATACAACGCAAATTACAAACGCAGCGGCAACAAAGTGCATGCACCAGTGAGGTATTCATATTGGCAGCTGAAATAACTGCCGTTATTATTTTATAGCGGCACAGTTGGGCGATTTAGCAGCACCCCATCCATTCTATCAGCACTAGTAGGATATCACGAAATCTGTATTTAGAAGAAATGCAGAAACTAATTTAGTGCGCCGTCCCACTGAGCGATCGTTTATGCGCATGTGCAAGCGTTTAGCGCTTATTCGCCTGCAGTTAGCTGCTTTGTTGCCTTAATTACATTGTGCAGCGTTAAATACTATATGTTATGTTGTGTGCTTAGTAAGCGGAAATTTCTACTCTCCACTTACTTCTGAATGAGTGAGTGCGCAAACTACAAAATTTTCGTCAACTTTTCCTTTTCCGCTAATCGTAAAATATTTGTGATTATGAAAGTTGATGCGAAATTGATTGAAAGTGGTACGAATAAGTGCGGCCTTCGAATGATGTAATTTGCATTGCGTTTCGAATTTTATTGCCCCAATTTGTGCGCTAATCTCTCAAAGTTTGATTGTTTTAGTCGCTTTAGGTGTGTGTTATGAGTGTGTTTTCATTTTTAGCGTTTAATAAAATTTTACGAGGAGCAAAATGTAATAAATTTCGATGCGGTAATTGAGATTTATAGTCGGTGATTTGAAATGTGGAAAGATTGTACACCAACTTTTCTAATCCGTTTTTTCTACCACTTCTTTTTTCTCTGTAATTAAATTGTTGCTGCACATTTTTTACTTATCATTATTTTCCTAATGTGTATAATTTCTAATCATGATTTAAAAAAAAATTAAAAATATTTATTATATTTTTAATTTAAGGTAATAATGTGCGTTTTTGGCGTTTATCCCTTTACCATTATTTGGATAATTTTTATACCCTGAACAGGGTATATTAAGTTTGCCACGAAGTTTGTAATACCTCGAAGGAAGCGTCAGAGATCCTATAAAGTATATCTACAAATGATCAATATGTTGAGCTGAGTCAATTTAGCCATATCCGTCTGTCTATCCGTCTGTCTGTCTGTCTAGTCCTCAGTTTCGAAGATATCGTTTTGAAATTTTGCAAGCGTGATTTCCTCTTCAAGGAGCTGCTCATTTGTTGGAACTGCCGATATCGGACCATTATAACATATAGCTGCCATACAAACTGAACTATCGGAATCAAGGGCTTTTATGGAAAACTTTCGCATTTGACAAGATATATTCACAAAATTTGGTATAGATTATGTTCTAAGATAATACTATTATATGCGAAGAAATTGTTCAGATCGGATTACTATAGTATATAGCTGCCATACAAACTGAACGATCGGAATCAAAAGCTTGTATGGAAAACTTTCGCATTTGACGTGGTATCTTCATTATATAATCTCCAAAAAAATTGTTTAGATCGGATTACTATAGCATATAGCTGCCATACCAACTGAACACATAGTAAAAGAAATGCACCTGTGAAGGTTATATTAGTTTCGGTGCCGCCGAAGTTACCGTTTTTTCTTGTTTTTTTCAACCTGTTATTTTGCCGTGTGAATTTTAAAATTTAGCGTAATTATAAACGGAGTAAAAGAAGTAGAGCCGTGGAAATCGAAAACAAGCGGTAGATAAAACTTCGTAGGAAAGGGGGTGTAGAAATAATTAGCCACTACCATGGGATGGTTCCAATGAATATTTGATGTCTTCTGGTTGATTGGTGAAAAACTTCTGAGTTAAAATTCGGATCGGACTTTGAATCCTAAGGGTTAGTACGAGACACAGCTAAAGACCGGCTGAAAAGCAGGAAGGCCATTAATATTAACTAACACATCAATATAATAAAGGAATTAGTCTTTGAGAATCAGCGATAAACAGTCGTTAGAGGTGCAAACCATTTTGAAGGACCATTTGGGTCTAGGAAAAGTTATAGTTTTCACTAATATATGTCATACAGTGACGTACAATAAAATAGAATCATCCAGTAAAAATATTGAAAAAAAAAAAACAATTCATATATATTACAAAAACAAAGATGAAAAATTTATTTAAAAAATTCGAAGGACACAAAAATAGAATCACAATTTTTTATATTAATAAAATTTTTTTTTAAGGGAACTGATAGAAAAAATTGTAAGCACATTGTAGTGTATTCTTTATTGTTCAATACATATGCACATCTTCTAGGCATAGACCTAATTAGGCTATCGAAAGTTTTCTGTGGAAAAGAATAGCAGACCTTTGTACCTTCTCTCAGAATTCTGTCTTATTTTTCGGTTTAACGGCTGCAATATTTTTATATAACAGTTTTCCGTAAGTTTTTGATTGGATTCAGATGTTTCGGATCGCTCTCTTGTTGGAATTGCCAAAATGCAAGGCGAATTCCATTCAGCTTTTCTGAGTATGACCTTATGTAAAACATTAACGTATAAACAATGCTAAACAACTATATTGTCGCCACCGGGTTTGGAGGAGCTGGTCGTGTAGCGGACGCATATTTCTTTGTTTTTTTGGTTGCGGACTAACACCATACTATCATATCTTAACATATTAATTTTGCATTCAGACCATAAAATGTCGAACCATTTTTTTTTTTTATTTTAGCCCCGCACTAATTAATGTATAGTTTTGTCAACAGAATATGATTGCATCTATGCTATTTTCTCAGTAATGGCACCTTTCGGAACCATGTGCCAAAGCAAATTTTCTCCGAAAGTTGTCTTTTTACTGTTCTTTTTTTGTGAACGCCCTATTTTTCAACCATTTTTCGGAAATTTCGGGAAAAGATTTCGCAATTCAATTATGTATCTCACAAATTGGCCGATATTTTCTGTCATAAGATATATTATTAATATTATTATTAATATAATAAATATATTGTAAAGATATTATTCGTGCAAAGTTTTTTCCCGTTATATTAATTGCCTCTTGAATTGTATACTGGAAAGTGGAAGAAGCCAATGGAGTTTAAAATTGTGTTATATGGTCAGTACGCATGGTTGTAAACCGATTTCGGTCATTTGCACAGTGTTACATAAGATTTTTAGGGGAATGTCTTACAACTAAATGGCTACAATTCAGTTTTGTAGTCGAAATCGTTGATTGTGGACAGACAAAAAGATTGTAGGAGTCATCACAGAGCATCGATCTCTAAGATCCCACCTTGAGAAAATTGATAAAAGCCGGTTGAGACGGAATATTTTCCACGGCTCTCAATGTTCCAGCATAACAAATATTGATTAACTGTCGTGCTGAAAAATATGTTCGGAAACCCACTTTCGTATAAAGTATTTGAGATAGGTATTGTCTTTCAACAGACATAAAAACGGTATTAGTTGTTCAAAGGCGACTTTTAGGATTCTGATAATATCAATATACCGCAACCGTCGTAAAAATTTATAAATTTATAAATTTGCGAACTTTTGTTGAAACTCTTCATTATATTTTGCTGCCATATTGCTGTCATAATAGTTCAGACGAACTCTTAAAATAATACTGAAGTATTTTTGATTTCTTACATAATATTTTTTATAGCTTCAGGAATATATTTAATGTGCCCCCAGTTTACTTGCAAACTTTTATTTTACAGTTAACTTTTATACATATACATATAAAATGAGCAGGAGCACAATACAATTATCTTCCTAATTCGTCATTATTTTGTAGCGGTAATATTAACTTCCTCAGCAACTGGGCGTATTTCGCCGTGAGCGTGCAACAATTCAACGCCTTTCATAGGGTTGCCACTGCAATAAAACTTTTATGCCATGAAATTCACATTCGATAGAGTTCGTAAAAGACTCTTAAGAGCAATCTCTTCTTAAGTTAAGTTATTAAATCAAATCTGAGGAAGTACTAAAAAATATGAGTATTAACAAGCCATACTTAGTCATATTTTTTCCTATAGCAAGGTGAAGAACGGCAGGAAAAAATAAAGCGGAACTTGAAGTATTTAAAATATAAGTTATATGAAAATTTTGGAAACAAAGGTTATGATAGATCTGCAATGAAATCAACAAATTCTAAATGAGAATCGCGTGACCAAGTAGGTTAAGACGTGTCTTCCGCGGTAATGACATCACTTCTGCTTTGAAGGTTAGATTAGACTAGTCTGGTAGGTTCAGCATAACTTCGGTCCCTTCGAGTGCCGTTTCGAATTCCATGCGAAGTAATCATTCTTCAGAAGGCCAGTGCTTAACGCGAATTACAATATCCGTAGTCATATTGATCTGCCAGTGCATTCTGTAGAGGTAACAGCCTCAAGATTGTGATCAGTTGATATTACATTGATTTTCGGATGACAGCCGTACACCACACCTGGTAATCGCGTTCATTATCTGTTTGTAACCTGACACCCAGTCGAAGTGAATTCGCTCTCCAGTTATCGAACGAGCGCCTAGTCAGTTGTCTCTGAGCACCTGGAGAATCAGGACAAACATTTTAGCGCGACGTGTTTCTATGAGTGATGCCAGCCGAAAATGCAGCGTTCGTTAGAGCAGAGGTACGCGAATAAATTCTGTCGGAAACTCGGTAAATATGCGAAATAGACGTTTGATATGATCAAGCAGTTATACACAGAAGTTGCTTTAGCAAGAGTGGCGTGTTTCGGTGGCACAAGGCCTTTTTGAATGGTCGGGAAGAGGTTGCTGATGGAGACCGTGCTGTTGACTTCGACAAACACCGACAACTCGTGGCTCGTGCGCACGAAGCTTTGAACTCAGACCATGGATTAAGCAGTCATTTAATTGCCCATCTGCTAAATTTATCAAAATTTGTGGTTCATTACATTGTGAGGGAGCACTTGAGCATGCGCAAGGTGTGCGCGAAGGTCCCAAAAGTGCTCACTGACAACGAGAAATTGCGGCGGGTGGAGGTGTGAAAAGAAAATTTGAACATTTGTGAAAGTGATCCCCAATTTTTGATTAACGTAATCACAGATATGTAAGTCGTGACTATTTGATTATAATCCCGAGACAAAGAGGCAATCTTCTGACAAAAGAGACAATTTTTAGAAAACGGGGCAGGGATCCAAGCAGCATGCATGCAGAATGCTTTCCGTGACGCTTTCAATGCTTGGAAAACGCACTGGCAGCGCTACAACGACGCAGAAGGATTCTTTTTTTTTTTTTTTTAAAGAATTGAAACGGTTGGTGTAATAAATTTTTTTAAATCGACTCAGTTCAATTACTTTCCGCACTAGCCCTGTATATAGGGATAAAACTTTGCACATTTATGGTTTGCATTCTCATGGCTAAAAGTTATCAAACCGAAACTGTTCAACGCCTCAGATATCGTATATGGGGATACAAGTGCCTATTGTTAATTTTTTACCGAAAATATTGGTCAGCAAGAACTGTTATTGAAATTCACAGATAATGGATTTGAGATAATAGTGCGCCTGTACGCCAAAAAGTAAGTAGGCGTGGTTGTTAACCGATTACGCGTCCAATCGAGTCAATAATTCTCTTAGCTCTTATACACCATACTTTATCTAAAATAGAAAAATGATTTTTTTAATTTTTTATTTTCCAACTAATTGGCAACTCTATCAGCAGATCACAAATATATCATGTACCGTACATAAATCACAAAGCCTAGCTCAGCAGGTCAAATGCTGCTCGTATTGTTTTATAATTTTATGAAGACATATACATACATACATATGTACATATATTTGGACCTAAGCCACTGTTACACAATAGCCGTGCCATATTAGTCGTAACCCAGCGAAATCGTTTCGGGCATTTGACATTTCGAGCGCATTTGCAGTTGGCTTCGCGTTTGTTTTGGCCAAAAAGCGCGCGCCTCAAGCCTTTCGCCGCGAGCAGATGCCAGTTACGCGCTCGTGTTGTTGTTGCTCCAATGAGGAGTGTAAAAGTGAACGCCTTCAGCAGCTTGCGGCGCACACCTGCCATTACCATTACCATTACCAATGCCATTACCAGCCCATTCGGCGACAGTGCTGCGGCCGCACTGCCAGCTATTGTTGTTGTTATTGTTGTGGCACGCTGCCTATTACTTTTTCCTTTGCGCTCTCTTTTGGTTCACATTCTGCATGTTGCGTCCACTAATGCCGCGGCGGCCGCTGAACAAGCTCAGTGCCCAGCTGCCTTTCAATTCAATGTCGCAACGGTGTCTGTGCGGCCGTCCGTCCGGTCATTCATTTCACCTGACGCCCATTCAGCAGTGTTTAGTTTTCGGCTTTTGCCGTTTAAGTTGCGCCGACTGTGCGCGCTATCGCTGAGTATCGGCGAAGTGCACTCAAAATTGATGAACTTCAAGTTGTTGTTGTTGCTGTTGTTGTTACCATTTCTGTTGTGTTACTTTATTTGATTTGTTGTTGACTTGCCGCCATAGTGCTCATGCTGTTGTTGTCGTCGTGTGATTTTACTGTTGTTGTTGTTTTTAGTGTTGTTGATGTTGTTGTTATTGTTGTCGTACTCTGCGTGGTTACTTTTAATTGAAGTAGGAAGTAATTTCGAGTTCAGTTTTTGGTCAAACTTTTTGATGGCGTCCATTTACTTTTGCCTTCGCTCTTTGATTTGCTTAATTGTAGTTGAACTTTGCACAGTGTGTCGCTGTGAGTTGTGCTTGTTGCCAGTTGTTTTCTTTCGTCAATTTAGCACCAAACAGAGAGATTATTATTCTACTAGCTGTCACACTTGCTGTTTTGTTGCTGTAAATGTTGTTGTGCTCTTGTAAACTATTTGAATTCCGTTAGCTGTTCACACTCTGGCTGTCAACAGCATCAGCGGTGGACGCGCCAAATGTCTTTAATTTCTTAACTGCTTAATTTATGTGGGCTACTGACATATGCATTTATCTAAACCAAAATTTAGTAATAAAAGAAGGAAGAAGGTTGTTTAGTTTCTCAGAGTTCATTCACAATACCGTTGTGAACTTCAAAAGTGGAGTGTCTAGTTTCGTAGCAGTCATTTGGAGGTTGCGGCAAGATGTTGGTTGAAAATTTGGCGAATTGCCGGTCGATGGCTCCGGTCTCTTTTTACAAATATCATCGCGTACTTAATACTTAATTAGAATAGTACGAGTATTCCTTGTTGACAGTTCGGATCGAATTTGGAATGCAACATACCTCTCTAATCGAAGCAAACTGTCAACATAACCATGGTGTTTTCGGTTTCGGCTCTCTTTTGCCGATTGCTCGACTGTTTCTGGGTTGTAACATAGATCCAACACACATCGCCAGTAATAATAAGTTTCATGACATCTTGCTAATCTGAAAGCATTGTTCCACAGACGTTAAATTGACCCTGTTTTTCGAAGAAAATTACTGATTTTTGAACCAATCTAGCTTTAATTTTCCTTAGGCCCAAATGATCTTTCAAATTGGTTTTCACTGATCTGATATTCTAACGATGCCAGTAAGTCCTCTAACTGTTAGTCGTCTATACTAAAGCACCACTTCCTTTAGTTGTTGATGTGTTGATCATCAGTTGATGTTGATCCCGGCCCTGGATGTGGTTCGTCGTCGACTCGAATAATTTCACTCATCGTAAAAGTCTGTGCCCCAAAAAAAGGTGACATTGTATTTATTTTGAAAATTTTTTATTTATTTTTCCAAATCAATTTCATCCCCGTCTGTAAATGTTAAACGACGGTTTTTCAACACCAAATCTTTGATTTGTTGAACGTGAGCTTCGTCGGTTGAGGTTGATGGTCGCCCTGGACGCTCTTCGTCTTCGACACGTTCACTGCCGGCTTGGAACTCACTATACCACTTGTAAACATTTTTTTTAGACATAGCCTCATCACTAAACTTTTTCTACACCATCCTCAATGTATCCGCAGCAGAAAATTGATTCCGTAAACAAAATTTAATGCAAACTCTTTGCTCAACAAATTTCGACATCGCAAAAACGAAAAACTGACTTTTAGCACCTCACAAAACGACACGTATCTCAAACACTAATGAATATTTTGACATGAAATATGACATAATTGTGACTGACAGTACTACCAACCTAATAAAAAATATATCTCCAAATCCTTCGACGCGCGCAGTATAAATTTAAATGTCACCTTATTTTTTTTGAGCACATTGTATTTTATGTAATTCAGAAAGACAAACAAAAATACTTCAATATAAATGGCTAAAAATGTCACCCATATTTGATAAGGACGCGCGATCGTCCAAAAATGTAGTATGAAAATTTTCAAATCGACATATAAAACACTGTAGAGTGGGTTGATTTGCAGGGAGGTAAAAATCGGAAAAATTGCGCTTGGTTCCGAGCGAGCGTTTTTAAGGCGAACTTTTTTAGGGATCATAAGAATATGTTCGTCAGCTTTTTCGATATTCGAATGAAATTTGAACGTAGAGTCATTTTTGCATTCTATTAATCTTTTCGTTAGATCGTTATAAGATACATACTATATATCTCCTATACAACCGATTTTTCAGCCATTTTAAACCCTTAAAACTCGAAACCGGTTTTAGACCTATAGTCGCTAAGGCAAAGTTGTTCAGAATGATATGTAACACATTTCCCGCATATGCTTTTTGAAATAAAAAACTATTATTTTTTTTAGAGAAATAGAACTTGGACAATATTCTATTGCCGGCTAGTGCTCCAAGATGCTCGTTTCTTGTTTAAGCAATCAGTAAATAAGAGTTTCGTACTTTTGAAAGCCTTGTAGCATCATAAGACTAGCATCGATTAAACCCTCATAGCACAATATATACGTTAAGTCTTTAAAGTTTTCACTTGTAATCAATTATGAAGATATCTCCATTCACTGAGATATTACCTGGATGGTATTTTTCCTATATTTGACAAATCAATCAGATAACGCTGCTTAGACTATAACATGTTACGTTTCATTGTAGATTGGTAACGAGGTGAAAACAGAGCAGTGAAGTTTGCTGTACCGAGAAGTTGGAGGCAAACAATTGATCATCTTTTAAATATTTATAGAATAATGCACAAGGCTTTCAGTAGAAAATGAAAGGTGGAACTTCCTAGGGCCTCAAATAAAACAAAAGCACACATGAATTCTGATATTTTCCCGAAGCTTTTGGCAATGAGGAAAAAAACGCCTGGAACAGTTCTGAGGCAGTATAGGTCTGACAATTAAGACGAACTGATCACGACTTTCTCTAACATCGACTGTAAAATGTCCCTAGAGAAACAAATATTATATTCTCATTCAGATTGATTTGAAAATAATGTGGGAGCTTACTCGGGAGAATAAGGAGAACAATTCCATCTAGTTATGATGGATTTGAAAAAATTAATGAAAAATTCTATTGCAATAATAAATTCTAAATTGATGAACGGTATCTTTTAATAAAATAAGCAAAATTTTTACATTTTAATACATAAACACAAATAAAAAACTTTTTTTTTATTATTATTCGTATTTTGAGAAAGCAACAAAAAAAGGTATACATATATACCTGTGGGAAAAACGCTATTAACCGGTGTTACTTTTTCGTAGCTAATTACATAATTGGAAGAGGTGTGTCTACCTTTCACTTTCAAACAAACCGCGCTTATACTATGAGATTATATTTATACATATGTATATCTCTTCAATAACAAGAACATACTAATTGGTAGGATAGACCCCGGTTAGTCGTGTTAACGTTATTCACTGAGATTATGAATTTTACTGACAGCTTTGTAGTATTTATGTCATAAATATGTGTTTAAAAAGAAATGTACTTTGAAAAATATTGACCACGATTAAGGGAGTTGAAAGAGAAAGAAAGAGAGGAAATTTTTTTAATGCTTCTTTCTCTCTAATGAAGTCTCTTTAGACAACAACATTTATGTTAATAAAGCTGTAGAACACTCAACCACCATTGTTTTAGGTGAAATTTGTTGAAAAATACATTGTGCAATATTTTCAGTACTTTTGAAATAGCTTTCGGGTTTGACCATAATATTGATCTATGCTTGTATCTTAATTAAAAAAAAAAAAAAAAAGGCACAATCTGCTCTTACATATGATTTGGGGTTTCGGGGTAATGAACGCCACCAATCGGACAATTTTTATGGTTTTCGGTATGAAGGTTACTGGAAAATTTGTATATCGTTAAAGAAAATATTTTACTTTGATAAATTTTAATCTTTTAAGTGATGAGTGATGATGTTATCATTTCCGTAACTCTTTAAGAAAGGGCAATTATTTTGATTTGATTTCGACGGCATACGAAAATCAAAATTTATCTTTGCTTATGAGTCCATCTAATAATTACGCTTGTTTGTTAACTCGTGGCATATTAGTTGCTAGCCGAAAAACCAAATATTTCAACTTTTATGTAAACATATTATTAAAACATATTTTTCCTTTTATATTCTTCTACCTTTCGCCATCGATATCCTTAAATTTGTCAAGGCTATCTAAACAAACGATTACTATGCAAATGAACTACAATTGTCTGCTTTGTCATATTCTCTCACTTGCAAATCCGGCCGAAAAATCTGAGAGAATTTGCATAAATATTTACTTTGCCGAAAGATAAACAGTATATTAAATGTGGAATATCTAATATTTTCACTAAAATAATTGTGCAATTGCAGAGCAGAGAAGAGTCTATCAAATTCATATACAGAAACTAGTAAATAGTAGAAAATAAATATGCAAATTCATATGTAAACGATGTGAAATAAATAGTTGCCACACAATCGCCAAATCACATTGTGTATTTTTGAATATCATCTCAGAAAAGATGTCCGAGCAGATTAATTTCAATGAGACCGACCAACATTCAACTGTGCAGACAGATGAGCTTTAATGGAGAGTAGCCAAAGGTAGATGATTTCATTTGCGAGAATTTATTTGTCAATTAAACGATAGTTTATAAGGTTTTATAAATATGTCGTTGTGTGATTTCTGTGCGAAATTATATATAGTTGGTTATTGTGAGTGATATTTACTTGTATGGAGAAAATGTATACCGATATGCATAACCTAACTTTTAGTTAAAATAATCAAAATAGTCGAGATAGATATAGGGTTATGTACATATAAATAGGAAACAAATCGTAGATGAACGTAATCTGAGCACTGCCACGCCCACAAATCACAAGTAACCGAAAACTTATAAACTTCCGTAAAATAAGATACAGTAGAACTGTAATTTGGCACATGGAGTCATAGTAGCAAGGGACATCTATGGGCAAGATAATGTGGAATTGTGAACGTGGCGATCCCCTCCAATAAGTCTAATGACCACAATTCCGAAACCACTAAAGCTACAACAACCACATTTGCCTAAACCAAATATTATAAAAACTTCTATCGATAAATTGGATGACTTCGGATGATAACTCTTCCTACTCCCCATATAATGGTACAGTTAAAACTATTAAAAGCGCAATAAAACAATAACTAAATACGCCAGAAACATTAAATTTTACGACAGAGATGATATGAGAGTTTTAAAGTAATCGGGTTCAAAATTGAAAAATAGGCATAAGACCAGCCTTCTTTATATGAAATAACATACCTCGGTATCCGCTCGAGCGTTTTAAATCAAAATAAGCTGATAAAACGAGTATTAATAATAATTTTCCTTTGACATTTTTATCTAACAATGTGAAATTGAGCGGAATCGTACTATTACCACCTCTACTTCCCACATAACACCATTTTAGATTCGATTTTATTTTTCCACTTTTCACTATACAATTTAAGCATATGTAAATTAATATATCAAGATAAAACTTTGCATGATAGTGCCTTATTACTAGAAATGGTCCAAATCTAACTAAACCCGCTCAAGCCGCTAGGTACTGAATATGCGATTATAGTTAACTTTCCATTGAAAATATCGGTAGATGTGTAATATAATTTAGGGGAAATTCTTTTCAGTATGCCTGTTTGTTAAAAGTGGGTTGAATCGAGTTAATACTTCCCTTAGCCGCCACTTACCTAATACATAGTTTCTACAAATTTCCGGGTGGATTTATACCGCAAATATCGGCCAATATGTGAGTTAACTTAATAATATTGAGAAAGCGTTTTTTTTTTTAATAACGATGCTTCTTTGCGCTTAAAACGAATAAAATCGGGTAAAATCTTGCAAGAGTACAGTTATATAGTTAGTTATATCTGAACTTAGCTCTTCCTTACTTGTATACGATGTTTTTAGAGAAAATAGTTCAAGAACAAGGAGTGAAGAGTGTAACAATTCGATCCAGTGTAGAATTTTTGAGTTATTCTTTTGATCATAACAACATCTACCTGAACAAAGATCTCAATATATCCCAACTCTTCAAGATTTTATCCACTCTGAGAGCATTGTTTAAAGTACAAATTTAGTAGAGAATTTACCACAAAATCTGCTTAAGTTGAGTTAAAAATTTAGGAGAAAAATCGCTTTTAAGCCTGTATCATTTCGTTACCAATATTTGGTCCCAAAGGGCGGATATATGATTTGAAGATTGCTAACATGCGATCTGATAGCATAGTTCTTAATCTAGTTCAAAGAAATTTACAGAGATAAATTTTTGAAAGTAAGCAAATAAGCTCCATTTTAATAAGACCAAAACCTTCCTGTGGTTTCGGTTAGTTCTTGTTTATGTAGGGAAAGAATATACTGTTTAGTGGTAGAAATTCTTATACAGATGAGCCTAGAAATTCATACATTTACATACATAGGTGAAATTTTGACTTTATCTCGGAAATCAGAAGACGAAATCAGGAAGAAGGGCCAGAATGGGAATTATCTAATAGCTCATTATTTTGAAATAGCTATTGAAGATTGCTAAAAATTATTAAATTTTTGGATCAGTTATTATAGGAATCGATTGTATTCAAGGGAAAATTCTATTGACAACATTTTTGCCTTAAGTTTTAGCGACTTGTTTCGGACAGGAAATTAGAAAACGTAATTAATTCCATGTGTTTTGCAATTCTAAGTAGTCTTTGGTTACGTTTTGTTAAGTTACGTTATGTTGTTGTACTAGATTATGCTATTTTGTTATGCTATGTTATGTTATGTTATGTTATTTGATGTTATGTTATATTATGTTATTTATGTAATGCTATGTTATGTTACGTTATGTTATGTTGTGTTATGATATGCTATGTTATGTTATGTTATGAAATATTTTTGTGGAAAACTATTCAAATTTATATCGGATTGAAATACTCGCCCATTTTGTAGAATTTTTTCTTCTAAGTCATGAAACATAACAATAGCCCACATTTAAACCATAAAACTACTTTCACATTCATATGAATTTTTCTCTATGACCTTCACGTCACCAATAAGCTTAATGTAGCGTCAAAACTGGCGCGCTGACACCAATACGCGTTGTTGACACCACAAAAACTTAATGACGAATTTTCCACACGATTTATTTACCACGTGATACAAAGCGTCAAGTTGGAGCGTGAAGTCTGCGGCAAATGAATTTTTCATTTTCAACATTTGGCGTAAAAACTTCCGACTGTTTACACGATTTACTAGAGGCGCCCAGGTCGTATTATTGAAGATTTAATTAGAGCTTTATGTGAACAAAAAACCCGTAATTAAAAATAATAAAATGTACGCTTGCTCAGCACTGAAAGCGGCAAGTAAATTAGAAATTTGCTTGGTATTGTCTTTTTTGCAACTTTTCTTGTGCCGAGAAATGTTTGTCCACGCTTTGGAGGTATCCGGCTTGATTGATTTAACGGTGCCGCCAATAACAAATGATGATATTAACGCTACTGCGGCTGCGTTAGTAAATAATAACGGTAGACGACCGTTTCGCTTAATCATCTATGACCCCCGCACGGGTCAAGAAGCCACGGCCTTCGAATATATGCGTCCCACTTTTGGTAACACGGTGGACTTGACACGCCTGTGGCAACCCTGTTGGTGCACATTTTTAAGATGCCAATGCTGTTTGGGACTCAAAATGGGCGAGTGGCTTAATAATAACTGTGAGTATAAAATTGATCAGTGGAGTGTAATATCTCTATACCTATGGAAAGAGCATATTTCAAGGAGATGTCTTTGCCTAAGCTGGCGCGTAAAGATAAACCTCCAACGCAACTATAACCATACTTAGCGACAGTCAAGCGGCACTTAAAGCAATCCCTGCCTACGAGATCATATCGTTAGTGGTGCTTGAGTGTAGAGAACGGCTGAACAGTCTCTCGGATCGTAACCAAGTGTATCTGTATCTGGGTGCCCAGTCACAAAAGAATATGCGGGAGTGAACTGGATGATGAGCCCACCCCGCAAGATCCTTTTACATAGAAGAACCTGAACCCTAATACCATAAATGAGTTGCTCCGCAAGGAAGAAACAGTTGACAGGCAGAGGTATCGGAAACAAATAGGCATCACATCATTTCATTAGCAACTGACAGTATATTATATCAATAACTGGGGCTAAGTGGGTCATTGTGACTTAGGAAAGAACACAAGAGGCCTAAGGTCGCGGGAAAATCATCACCTATTTATCTTTTCTTATTTTATATGTTAAGCTGTGGAGACACAGCATAGACAACTAAACTTGAAACAAAAATCATTGAATATATTTATTCAAATTTACCGATGGAAAGTGACATTATTTTGATAAGTTTCGAGGGTATATCAATACCGTAATATTTATGGATGACCTGCAAAATTATTAAAGAAATAATTGAGAAGGATATAAAATCTTTGATTCTACCATTCGCTTTCGATCTAATAACGTAAAAGTATCGGATTGGGAGAAAGAGACCGGATGATTCCAGCTCCTCTTCCTCCTCCTTAGAGCTCTGGCAAAGAGCCTTTGATAAAATATTTAATCTAACCGTATGTTTACCTATTGGGCAGTGTCTAGTCAGAACTTTTACAAATACTGCGATATTGACTTTGCTAAGTGCAAATAGTTCGAAGGATCTCCTACGGTTCACCTTGAGTCAGTAGGATCATAGCAGTCGCATAAGTTTTGCATGTTGACCGGCGTTTGCTAAGCTCTGCTAAGATATATGGTTTCTAATCGTATGAAGTTTGCGTAAAGGGACCCTTACCTTTCTTGGCGAGCTCATCTGTCTTACAGTTTCGGGAAACTTTGCTGCGATCGACACCCACACAAGTCTAATATGGGAAACAACTTGTAGCTGTTACTAATGAGTTCATGCATTCCTTTTCTAGTTTTGGGTGTACAGTCAGCGAGCTCAAAGTCCGTATAGTCACTAGGCTATCAGAGTTAATAGAAAATGAAAATAGTCGCGTACTTTCCTTTACTTCTCCTACAAAAACATCAAATAATTATGCTAAAGAAASTTCTTCGAGATCGAAATGTAGCTTTAAGCGAAAAAACAACASAAATAACATTAATCATGTTCAATCACTCTTTACTCATCTACAACAACAGCAATCATTTGAAAACACACCCAATTTACAAAATTTACTTTTAATTAATTTTACTCAATGTATTTTTAGTGTTGAGAAAACTCTTTTATTCAATTCATTAATTATCTGCCGCTTATTTATCTACCATACTTATATTACATAACATAACACAGCATATTTTACCTTGCTCTCTTTCGCAGTTTGCTTCGACACAAATTACAACCCCGCAGCAATGRCAATTAATCTCGGCATCAGCTTCAATGAGCGCTACAACCTTAGCAGCAGCATACCGATTAATGCGCCGCCCACTTCGTGCATACCGTTAATAATGCCATTGCCAATTTATATTTGCCTTCGTGTGGACAGTGTACGCTCCGTAAATGGCAATGCGACGCTGTGTACGACACTCTTATTTCGCCTTATGCAAAACGATCTCATGCAGTTCTTGTTCGGGTGCGTGCGCTTCGGTCAAGATGGTTTCTTTTTCAATCGGTTTATAGCGTTTTCGCCTGGAGGTAATGGCAAGGGGCTTTCAGAAGTTGAAACGGCTGCTAACGGTATAAGATACGATGTACTAACTTGAAAGATTTTCAGCACGTATTTGAAAAGTATTTGGGGGGAAAATAATATTTTCGGCGCTTTAGAAATATAGATATATTAAATAGTTTCAAATATTATGTTTTAATTAGTTCTAAGTATTGCAGAGAAGTAGTTCGTTTTTTTCAAACGAGAGTTTGAATGGTTTCGTTGTTATGTCAATAAACTCAAGCAGAATTTTCTTTCTAGACAAACCCTTGAAATAACTCATTTCATAGCATTAATTTTTCTATATGAGGGATAGAATAACTTTTGTAGAACCCCCAGAGGTGTTCTATGGACTGATGCCCAGAGTAYRCTGAAATTATGCGTCCCCGTCTGAAGAACAACAAAGCGGCGGGGACCRATGAATTGCCGCCCGAGCTATTCAARTACGGAGGAGACGAACTGATAAGGAGGATGCATMAGCGTCTTTATAGAATTTATCAGTGCGGCTTTAGGCCAAATTTTGCAAAATACTCATCAACAAAATGATCGTCACACAACACTTCTTTGTCGATTTTKTCTGTACGAAAAGGAGCTGCTGTTATAGCTGTGTAAACTGACGTTCAGTAACASCAGAAGYTCCGTCAGGATCGGRAAKKAACTCTGCAAGTAGWTTGATACCAAACCAACTTTGGAAAAGTCAACTTTTCACAGTTCGAAAACAAATAACTGCTTTAGCTGGACTACTTTTAGGTTCTAAAAAGGAGTAGGTAGAGGAACACAGAATCTCTTCGAACTGTAATCGAAACTGGTGTTATATCTCTGTATTATATCTGGGAGGTGATATATCGGAACTAAAAAGTATGTGGCTYGAAACATATGAGGGGTTCTTTTACAAAAATATGAATTTATTRTTTTTATATTTAATGGGAATAATTTTTATGGCAAATAGTCTTGGAACTCGCCATGGCAGTATCTTAAAATTTTTTTCATAGTAACTAATAGTAAAAGGAGTTAAATGAATTAAAATATATCGACCTACCTAAACTTAGTTCAATAGAATGAAACAATACAGACTTCATACATTCAAATTTGGAAATTATTACATAACATACACACGAACTATGCTTTTAGTCTTAAAATTGTTCACTTATATTGCGAGTTTCTTGAAAGAATTAGGCAAATGAAGATATAGTGATAATATATCCAAATTAAGTCATAGAACACTAGTTATCTTCAAGTGGAGCCGCATTAATATGATCGATAAAATGTTGTAATATTGAATATTTCCGGTTATTCACTTTTCTGAACGTTATGTTAATGTTTATACAATTTTAGTAGACAACTTTTAATATGAATTTGACTTTCAAACTGTCACACAATAAAGTATAAGTCTGCTGAAAAGCGTTCTGTTCGTATTTCAGAATCTATGCTTGTTCCAGAAACGCATTGCCAAACGTAACAGTACATATATACTTTCTTGATTATATTAAATGTGAGAGAAAAAATCATTTTAATAACTATTATTCTTGGCTTACGGCTTTCCATTGCTATCACTTAGTTTGATATTTCACTTTTACCTGTACCAATCATATTCTGCATGCAAGAGTTTTATTGCATGCTGGCGGGCTTGTCATATACGAGTACAATAGCATTAAGCACAGCGTTCACGCTCGGCGGAAGACGAACTACTTACTCTACTTAATTTCAGTAAGTATTCTACTATTCTACAATTTAACATTTGTGTAATCATTGTCTGGTATATTTTTGTTCGGCAAATTGCCGGCATTCACCTGACTATGTTCGCTGTAAACGGTTCATGCACATTTAATTTAATTAATTAGTGCTGCTCTTCGAGATAGCTGCCATGATTATGGAGATGCGTAGAGAGTTGAGAAGAAATGTACGGATTGCCTTTGAATGCTGAAAACTACAGCTGTCAGCTGGCACAGACACACACAAATCCACATTTAGCTTCATCACATTACCATCCTCTAAGAGCAGCGAAGAAAAGGCAAGCAAGAGCAATGAAAAAATGGATTTCATACAAAAATGTGCGCAATGCAATTGTGGCAACAAAGAGTAATATATATAAGTTATGGAGAACATGCAAATCCGGGATTATTCAAAAGAAAGTGCGTCTTTGGGATTTGTAGCAAATTAAATTTTGTAAAAAATGCACTCAGTTTTACCCGGAGCGCTTAATTCGCTTATAATATCTTTAGAAATTGTTTATATTGTATGTATATATAGTGAAAATGTATATATCAGGGCTTATGAACATCCGGCTGATTTTATTTCATATGATTAGTGATTGTATGTGAGCTACTTTATGAAACCTAGGGGAAATTTTTTAGTATGCTTGCCGCTAATAATATTTATTGGATAAAATTTGGGTTGATACTACCAAAACTCCGTATATTAGAAAATAATATATTCAACAAATTTTAACAAATTTTGTGCTGAATATGTCTGGTTGCCCCTCTTTACTTTTTCATATATCCATTTTGGATATTTGCKATCTCATTGATATTGTATAGTACATAATAAGCGAGTTCCAAAATAAAATTTAAATACGTCAGTCTCAAAGCCAAAAATGTGAGTGTTCAATTTAGTTTTAGAAATGACATTTCATTTTTCGGTGACAGATATCAATCATTTCAATATTTTGAATAAAATCAAGATTTTATAGTTAAAAATAGATTRTTCTTTTGTTCAAAATTCATTATTGCACAAAATTAAGGATTTCTTAATAAAAATTACATAATCTGTTATAGAAACCGAAAAAGGTAATTTTGTGCAAATAATAATTCATGAAAAATCGTTCTTGGGTTAAAGTTCTTAGCCATAAATCCATAACTGTTTAAAAAATTAAAAATTTTGKTTAAATACTCGATAATTTATTGRAMAATATCGATAACTGCCYATTTTGATTAAATAAWCGATAAYTTAGTGAAAGCAATTATGGATGCCTATATAAAATCTATGAGTACACAAAAAATAATATTGGAGATAAAATCGGGATTTTTTGTCGATAATTATTTTTGCCATGAAAACAATCATAACTTGTTGAACAAAAGTGAAAATTTTTTTGGTAAATCTTAATGGATTATCGATAGAAATCGATAAGTATTCAACCAAAAATTTTTTTACAGAATCACAAATTTTTCTTCTAAAGTGTTTTTGTTTTTCTAAAAACTGATATTTCTCAAAAATTTCTCATCAAAATGAAGAAACTGGTGTTTTTTTTTTGAAAACTTATCTGCTGCGACAAGACCATTTCTCCATAGAACATTTGGACAAAATAGCTGTTTCATGAATATATTCGTTGAAATTTTTGATGACCAAACGATTTTTCCAGCGCAACACGGGCGAAAAGTTTAATAGTGACACTTAAATCTTGCCTTGTTCTACCTAATACTTCCAGTGGGGCTTGAGGTTGGTGTCTAAGGCAATAGCGCGGAAATTGTTTTGAATATATACTAAAAACTGATTGATCAAAATGAAACTCTTTTAAGGAACATTTGTATATGTGAATGTCAAAAGGTGAAGTTCTTTTCTTGTTTTAAATATTAATTGTTTCAATAATTAATATAGTTGAGTTGTGAACTATTTCTGTTTTCTAAGTTGGATCAATATGGACTCATTGTGCTAAATTTTACTAAAGTCTGTGCAGTAACTTAAGAGTTTACCCCGGAGAAAGTGTAACACAGACCTTTTTTTATATGTATGTACATGCTTATGTAGATATAAAAAATGTTGAAGGCAGAAATGACCTTATTAGTGACCTAATTTCGAGTAAGCAGGAAATTTGAGCGATATCTTTGAAACTGAGTGAGTAGTTCGCATGTATACCGACAAACAGACAGACGGATGGACAAATGGACATGGCTAAAGCGATTAATCTCTTCACGCTCATCATTTTATACATATACAATAGGGTGGATATAAAAAAAAAAACGATTGTTTTTTTTTTGCTTCCTATTCTGAAAAATTGATTGACAGATACCTCTAAGAAATACTCTTTAAGTAAGAGTTCTTAATTGTAACTTGAAGGTTCTCTAACTAATGTTTTTATATTTTTTCCTATTATAAGGTGGTTTAGGGGATATTGAATTTTTAGTAATGGTCTGAATAGTTCTTCCGGAAATTTCACTATTTCAAGAATAATTTGTTTTTTCGTTCGAATTTGTTACAAACATCGTGGCTTGTTTAATATAGTAGTACAAAAATATAAAAAACTCGAATATACGATTATGATGGCATAAGATACCACAGCAAACAACAATGTATAATTAAATATATAAACAAAGAATCTAGATATGAATGTACGAGCGCACACAGCTCTCGAAAGTCAGCTGGTTTGAGAGTACAAAAAGCACCAGCTTAATTTAATTACACCAAGTTCTCTCGTTACAAGCAGCACATATGTATATACATATAAAGCAATATATGTATATATTAATGTATACTTTGAGTGTATATACTTATATGAAAATTGTATATACATACCTCTATTATGTAGATATATTTATGCATTTTGGCCACTTCCGCTGCAGACACCGACACTCACACTCACAAAATAGCGACGATGCGACGACACATGCATATTCTTCAAATTTATGTAGATGTGTGTGTAACCCTTGCATAAATGTATTTAAAATTAGTTGCACGTTGCGGATAGTGCCTGGCCAACGCTTGCAAGCAGTAAATATGAAACTTTTATAATAAACTTTAATTAATTGTTAAAAAGTTTTGTAATAATCAACAATGCAAAATTATTRTTTGTTTCTGCGAATTGTGACTATGCTTGCTTGTATACAAAAGTGTTTACGTGAGGAATGTGGTTTGTGTCTGTGCTTATGTTATTGAATTGCATTTTAATTCATTTTAATGGGTGAATATAATTACATATAACATATGTGTGAACATACAATATACATACATATACACTAGGGTGGGACAAAACAAAAAAAAATTAATTTTTTGTAGTTACTTTAAAATTTCCTTCGAAATTACGAAAAGGCTTTTGGAAAAAGATATTTTTGTGTATTTTATTCCCATATAGCTAAGTTAGGGATATTTTCTTATTTTGTTTATATTATCGTCTCCATAAACTCTCCCAATTTCATTGGTGGCTTGCGTGGCATTCTTCCCTTTTCATACCCTGAACAGGGTTTATTAAGTTTGCTACGAATTTTGTAACACACAGAAGGAATCGTCGGASACCCTATAAAGTAAATATAATTATAAATGATCAGTCGYTGAGCTGAGTCGATTTAGCCATGTCCGTCTGTCAGTCTGTCTATATATATACGAACTGGTCCCTCAGTTTTTAAGATATTTTTTTGAAATTTTGCAAACGTCATTT